>NW_005871173.1:2060878-2128197 GCF_000147115.1 Myotis lucifugus
GGAAGTAATAAACTTGCTTTCCCTTTGGCTTACCACTCTCTTGTCATGAACTCATCATTCATTTCTCAAGACAATGAACCCAATAGTTCACACTGGTGTCTCATCTTCATATTGCCTTGTTCTGCCCCTCAGCACTTTTTTCTTACCTAACCCTAACCCTAACCCTAACCCCTAACCCTAACCTAACCTAACCCCTAGTTTCAAGCACTAACTCCTAACCCTAATTGTAACCCCTAACCCTAACCCTAACCCTAACCCTAACCCTAACCTTAACCTTAACCCTAACCCTAACCCTAACTCCTAACCCTAACCCCTAACCCTAACCCCATACCTGAACTCTAACCCCTAACCCTAACCCTAACCCTAACCTTAACCTTAACCCTAACCCTAACCTTAACCTTAACCCTAACCCTAACCTCTAACCATGTTGCCATGAATTCTCAGAGGAAGCATCAACACTAATTCATCTTTCCATTCCCGGGGTCTAGAATAATTCTTGACATGTCAAATTATTTAATTAGTGTTTGTTAAATAAATAATTAAGTATAGCTTTTATTTATTTAGCCAACGATCATTTATTGATCCCTATATGCTGGACATGGAGAATAAAAAAATAAGTAGGAAATACCCACTATATTCATCAATAGCACATAGCCCAATGGGTGAGACAGATACTTTACCAAATAATCCAAGTGCAACATGATGAAGCTGCTGTGGGGATCAGAAAATTGCTGGGAAACACAGAGGCAGGCAATGTGCTTTCTACCTGGGAATGAAGGGTTTCTTTAGGATCAGGAACCACCCGGGAATAAACAGCTAACTTTTAAGTGTCCTTATACCAGCTCTGCCCAGGAATTCTCTGTTCTTTAAATCACGTATTTGATTGCTGTAAACTTGGTCAGAGTCCAAATTAGCATTGGCCATGGGCAACTGTTTCGTGTTTTCTCCTAGGGACATCACAGAGTCACGGAAGGAAACCATCAAGGAGATCATGAAAATGCCACTCTTTAGTATCAAAATAACTCTTCCAGTTACTGCAAATAGATGCTGGGAAACTCAGTGGGACAACATGTATCTCCCCATTTGGGGGCTGTACCTGTGCTCTGCGTTTTCACCATCTTGCAATGAACTTCTTTCCAAAGAACATTGCTTTCAACCAGAGGGGATCGGGCACCGGCTGGAAGGGGGCATGGGTGTATGGAGATTTTGCCCTCCCCTCACCCCAGGGGACACTTGGCCATGTCTAGATACACTTTTGACTGTCATAACTCAGGGACTACTACTGGCATCAGTGCCGTCTAGTGGTTAGAGGACAGAGATGCTGCCAAACATCCTATCGTCTACAAGACAGCCCCACGCAACTAAGCATTATCCACCGCAAATGTCACTGAGGCTGAGGCTAAGAAATCCTCTCCTAAGGTTTATGCTCTGCTATAGAAACAGAATAATAAATGCATATCTGCTATTTATTTACAAAACTAACATTGTAATTTAAAGGACATTGACTTTCAAGTTAACCTATGTGTTTTTTTCAACTAAGCACCGAGGTACTGGGAGGGTATGTGTTTCGTGTTGTTCTAATGTTACCCAGTGTGGGAAACTACACTCTCAAGTTGCTCAAGAGCAGCCACAGGACCCTTGAATGAATGCACTCTGCAAGGTGGTTATAGATGCCCCTCAGGCAAGAGGCTTATTGACTTTAAACCTTAACGCCTCTTCACAATGCTCAACCTGTGACATTTGGCCACATTCTGGATAAATATTCTGCGAGAACAAAATTGGTGTTACTAGCTCTGCATTAAGGGCTCAGCTAATGAGACAGGTGAGCGAGGCACGAAGGATCTCCCTATTTTTATGATGCACACTTAGTAACAAGGGAGCTTCATTCCAGAATAAAATGTCAAACCTAAAGTGAAATATTATCTATAATAAATGAGGCTCCTTGAGATTATTATGTAGCACATTTTCTCAGGTAATAAAGTCATCGTGTTTCACATGGCTTTATATTCTTTTAGGCAGAGGAAAAGAGAGGGGAGTTTGTTGGTATTTTGCATTTTGCTTTTTTTTTTAATGGGTTTCTTTCCATTCTTCTTGTGCCAAATGTAATGTTTTATGATTATTCATGACTTAGACAATGGTGCTTTCGGCAGTCAATAGCAATTATCCTTGTTGAGAACATATAATTCAAATTAGACCAATATAGACGCTTCCTCTTCACTTTAGTGTTCAGTTACCCAGTTAGATTTAAACAGTGTACAACATTTAATGAATGATTTTCACTAAAACCTAACTGATACTTAAAAGTAGTTTTATTTATTTTTGTTATTACAGAGGAGTAACAGAAAATTTACTTTATTTAAAAGGTATAACATATCAGTTAAAATTAAATACTTCAAGTTTATTCATTATGTGATTCATTTACACCTGGTGCCTGAAAATGATAACTTTGTATACTAGGCAGAAAATATAAAAAAAACGTAGGCATCTAAATAGTTTTTCTTAATAAACAATAAATTTATGCATGGTTTAGGTTTGTAGCTCTTCAGTTTAATAAAAGTCAAATCAAAGACTCTGGTAGATGTTATGGACTGAATTGTGTTCTCCCCCTCCCCCAAATTCATATATTGAAGCACTAACCCCCAATGTGACTGTATGTAGACATTGGGCATTTTCAGAGGTAATTAAGGTTAAATGAGGCCATAAGAGTGAGACCTTAATCCCACAGGACTGGTGTCCTTATCAGAAAAGGAAGAAACACCAGGGACCTCTCTCTTCATGGGCTCACAGAGGAAAGGCCATGTGAAGACACAGTGAGTGAGAGGACAGCTGTCTGCAAGGCAGGAAGACAGGTCTTACCTGGAATCAACCCTTTATCTTAGACTTTGAGTCTCCAAATCTGAGAGAAAATAGAGCCACCCAGTTGTGTAAGCATCCCAGACTGTGTTATGGCAGCTTACACAGATTAATCAGAGGGCTGTCAGTAGGATAAACCAAGTTTATCTTTTCACCAAGTCTTAGACTTTCTTAAATCTAGATGTGTGACCAGCGACATTACAGAAAACCATCAGTCTGAAACAAGGGACTCAGTCGTCTACTAAAGTCCAAGGGTCAGCCCAGCAGGAATCATTAAGAAAAATTGTTTCTATTTTTACCAAATGCACATGGAACATTTCACCAGAAACTATCTAAATTCACCTAAAGTTAAATAATCAGGGGTCTAAAATTCTCCATTTCAACTTCCCCCTCAATGCCTGGAGCAGCATAATCTAGTGGAAAGACCATGGGCCTCCATGCCAGACCAACCTGAGTGTGAACTCCAGCTTTATCATAAGGAGCTTGATGGTCTGAGGCTGGCAACTTAGCTCCTTGAGTCTGTGTCTCCATCAATGGAAGAGGATAATAATAACAATAACGATATTGACCATGAATAACAATAATGGTCAGTGGGATTTTGAGGGAATTAGAGATAGTGACTATAAGTACCTAGTACAGTGACCAGCAATGTAACAGTTACTCAAGGGAAGTAGAGGCTGTTATTACGACGACGTTGAAGATGAGGCATGAACATCTCTACAACAGAGAAGGCCGGAGGCTAGAATATAGTAAGGTCTACTCAGAAGTGTCCCTCAAAAGATATTTGTACTAAATTCAGGAGGTTCTAATGAAAAAACCTTGAATAATTTAAAAAAACGTGAAGGGCCATGAGGCTTGGTTATACTTCAACGGATACCTTTCAATCCTTCAGGCTGTCCTGCTCTGAATGTATCTGGTGCAACCGTGGGCTCTTGGGGGTGAGGAGGAGGGACATTTGTTCATTTGTTTCTTTGTTTTTAATCTCACAGTATATTTTTCTGTCAGACATGTGGCTCAGACTTGCATAGTCTTTGTGATGACAAATGGTTGGGACCTAGACCTATTTGGAAAACAAGTTCAATTGGATTTGCAGGCAGACTGGATGTGAAATGAGGGAAAGAAAAACAGTGATCAGGGATGACTCCACACTTCCTGGCCAGAGCAACTGAAAGAACAACGTTATCACAAACCGAGATGGGGAGAAGAGATCTTACGTGTTCTTAACACACACACACACACACACACACACACACACACACACACACACACAACTATGCCAGGTGATGGATGTGTCAATTAACTTGATTGTAGGAATCATTTCACCATGGGTATGTATATTAAATAATCACATTGTACACCTTAAAAACCACATTGTACAACTTAAATTTATACAGTTCTTATTTGCCAATTATAGCCCTCCCCCCCAAAAAATATTAGAAAAAATAAACTGAGATGAGGTGGAAGGTTTGAGGAAGAAAATGTGGGTTTGGGGAAGAAGATCTGGGTTTCAGTTTGGATGTTATTTAAAAGTCAAAGTGTTTTGGAACTGCTGTAGCAGCATGTGAGCTGGGGGAGGAAGTGCACGCTGAAGAGATAGGCAGGTGGTGAAGCTACTGGCCTACAGTCGTGCTGAGGAACGTAGACATGACCCTACGGGCAGCAGGAAGGAAATGGAGACCTGTATTATGGAAGGACAGGGTGCTTAGGGGATTAATTTACTCTAGTATTTTCTGAGACCACACCATTACCTTCCTGATGGCTTATATGTTTTTTATTGTTGTTGTTTTATTTTGTTTGATAATCCCTAGGAAAGAGCTTTACCGACTGTTTTCACTTAACAATTTCTATGAGAAAATAGATTTAGTGACATACTTAGTTTTGGTCAAGCTGCATGAGTCTAGTTTCCTCACTCAAAGGACATCACAAATTATCTCAGAGGGATATGGCAAGAATTACATTTCCCAGTTTTATCACTTCATTTAATGTTGTGAATGTGCTCTTAAATACTAAATGACAATAATTCCACCAACATATCTGACCTAGTTATAGATTGGGATCAAGTGAAACTGCGCGAGAAATTGAAGAGTTATAGAGGTAAGCAATGGGGTAGGGATGAAGAGAATTAAATTGATCAGGACAGACTCAGGCTGCACACACAACCTCCCTTAATCCTGCAGTCCACACACATTTGATGGGTTCTCACTCCCTCTGGGATAATGGTGGGAATCACCAAGAAATTCTGATGGTATTTTCTCACTCACTCGAAGCAACTCTAATGCATTTTGAAGAAGTCAAATAATAATTTATTAGTTCAATAAAAATCATGCCCTTTCATGTGACATTCTGAGATCTTCGTCTTAGATGACATCTCTTTTCTACCTGTTGAGAAAAAAGTCCAAATTTAAAGCCATTAATGAGAATTGGGCAGCAGTAGATTTATGAAGAGACATAACCTACATTTGCAACTTATAATGTATTTTCACATATACACAGTATAAAGGATAATAAACAAATAGGGGTCATTAGCAGGATAGTATCACATCATAAATGTAAGAATAAGGCGTTGAGAAAGTTTGGAGAAATAATAAAATTAGTAATCTCTAACTTATAAAAGATACAGAGGATTCATCTTTAACCTCTTCCCTCCCAATCTGACCTCTGAGAAGTTAGCAAAAATATTCCATTCTAATTTGCAATATCTCTTCTGCCCATAAAAAAAGAATCTTTTAATAAGAGTAAGGGTTCTCCACAGAAACAAAACCAAAAAGTTACATCTATCTATCTATCTATCTATCTATCTATCTATCATCTATTTATCTATCTATCTATCTATCATCTATCTATATATCTACTTTCTAAATCCATCATCTATCTATCTATCGTCTATCCACCTATCTATCATCTATCCACCTATCTAGCTACATATCTATATCTATAAAGAGATTTATTTTAAGAAACTGGCCCATGCAATTGTGAGGACTGGCAAGTGTAAAACTTACATGGAAGACCAGCAGACGGGAAACTAAGGCATGATTTCTCTGCTGCTGTCTTGCGACAGAGTTTCTTCTTCTCCAGAAAACTTCAGATTTTGTTTTTAAGGCCTTCTACTGATTGGATGAAATATTATAACAACCCATTGCCAAAGCCCAATAAAACTTGCCCTGAATTCTTACTTTCATGATTTTGCTGGATAAAAATATTTTCACAAGGCAAACAAAAGCAAATAATCTGGGACTATAATATGTTCTTCAGTGATTAAACATTATTTTGCTGGTAATATAATATTTTCTTCTGCGAGTATTTTGTATTTAACCTCTATTGATATTGCATCGTTTCCTATAGGAGGCAGTCCAAATATCTATGTTGAAAACAGGACTACAGAGCTGACCATTGTGATTAAAAATTATTTTTGGAGAAAAATACAAAATTGAACTATTAGTCTGATTGTCACATTCTAATATAGTTATTATCTTTACACACAAATATGATATGACATAGCTGGTTTAAAAAAACGTTACCTATTTGTGACAAATTCCAAAAACTTTGCATTGTGTAACGTTTTTCTTTCCTTGTAGTATATCAAGTGCTATGTGGAGTTGTGCGGTTAATAAGATGCTGTAACAGATGTCAGTTTGATCCAGACTGAGATGATGCTCGGTTGCAGATCCTCTCATTTGTTGTCTCACAGTTCCAGGCTAACCTAATGCAACAGATTCTGCCCATCAGCTTGACTGCCTCAGAGCCTTTGAAAAGCTGACCCACTTATTTCTGTAAAAGGGAATGTCTAAGACCTGAGAACATGCAATACTTTGCTAAGTGGAGTTAGAAAGAGCTGATTTTCTAGAATAATGGATACACTGAGGCCTTTCCACTGATTTATCATTTTAGGTTGTAATTCTGAGTTTTTACATATTACTACTGAACCAATTGCTGTTAGCTGCCTATCCAACCACCAGTTAGCTGTGTGGAAAAGCTATATAAAGAATAAACTCTGAGTCATTAAAACTATTTTACCTTCTCTCTCTCTCTCTCTTTTTATTTTTATTTTAGGGAGAATGAGAGAAATAGAAACATTCTGGAAATAATTTATATTTGTTTTACTTTGGGGCTAGCATGTTGATTTACTTGAAAAATCTTCCTTACTCTTTAAAATAATGTTCATGACTCTACTTCAAAAAGATGACACAAGGGGGAAAATCAATTTGTAAAATCTATTCTATGTGTCAATCAAACAAAGAATATGGTTTTATAATAAAATTTCCATTAGCACCAATATAAATTACAAATGTCATTTTTTTAAAAGAAAAAATCCCAATTTAAAAATCTAGTAATCCGTATATTTAGAAAAAGGCAACTAATAGCATGATGGAGGAGACAGGGCCAGCGCTGTCCGTGCTATCCACTCAAACATTGCAGGCACACATCTGTGCACCTATTCTCAGCTTATCAGACTCTGAACTTTTAAAGCAATATGATGGGAGAGAGGCAGGAAGTACATATTAGGATTCCCAGGTCTTTTAAACATGCAATTTAAAGCATTTCTCCCTAGCAATCAGTTTCTTTAATTGCCTGCTGAGTGATCAGGAATAAGCCTCACTTTGCTTACTAGTAGATACTGTTTTTATGTCTTTAGATAACAAAAATGTCTTTTCTCAGCATCTTTTAGACGCCCTAAGTAGGGTTGTATAATTTTAAGTACTTCACATGTACCCGACTCAAAGGCAGTGATGGATGCTGATGTTTTTGAAATGCAGGTCAATTCAGTGTTGAAAAATATATTCCAAAAGGAAAAAAAAAGAGAGAGTGAAAGGTCTGTAGCATTGACAAATAATGAAGTGAGATTAGAGAAGTGGGTAACGCAGCCTCGTTTCCATTACTTAGTGCTAATAGAAAGCAAGCACTAGATTTCCTTTAAAAATTGAAGGTCACATCTGAATATTTTCCAAAGAACTGATGGCACATCATAAACTCCGAAAGTAAAAAATTAAAATTCACCAAATGCAAAATAGGGCTCTCATCACACAAAAAATTAAATTAAAAATTTTAAAGATCCATCAATAAACTCAAAATGGAGAGGGGAAACATTGCAAAATATATCATTTCTCACTAACTGAGTATTCCTTTCACTTTTGTATTTGATAGACATTTTATAATAAGAACACATTTAAAATGCCTGTTATTGCCAATGTATTTCCCCTGGAAGCAACTGTAATATGCTTTTAAATTAAATAATAGTGACTCACGTTTGCTGCCATGAAATGCTGGACTAATGTTAGTTAAGACTGGACGAGTCTATCCATCTTCAGAGAGAGCAGTGGAGAGGGTCAACAAGAACTGATTTGTCTCATGGCTCTGATGTCTAGATAAGTGCATCTCTTTTAAACGTATTTGCTCTTTAAAAATATTGTCATAACACTTAAAAGACACAGCTGACTCCATGCATCTCATTTCTCACATACTTCCTGGAAATATACATAATTTGAGTTGATCAGTTAATGATTTATAAACTGACCTATCAAGACACTACTCCAAGTAACAGCTCGGTAGTAAAGTTTTAGATACCAAATTTCCCAAAAGGCTTTTAGTTTGTACTCTAGCAATTTAGAGTGACCACAAGACTTTCATTCTTGTATAATTCTTTCACTTACATATGTATTCTGTTTTACCCAACTCTTTCAGAGGATAGTCACTGTAATGGATCAATTTCTCATCTCCTCTTTTATCAGCCTTCCTCAAAAGCAGTATTTGATCACTTACATTTTTTTCATCACTTTTAGCCAAGTTTCTGTACTAGCTTACAAATCTAGAGTGCAAAGTATATATTCATGATAGTGATACAAGACTGAGGAAGCAAACCCCAACTTCCTTCACTCTATAGCAGTCGGGTTTACTCTTTCCATGTCAATTTAGAGTATTTCCTCTCCTGATTTTTTTTGATTCAGTCCTTTTGTTATTGACCTTGCTATGAGCAGCTGAATCTGCAGCCATAAACTGTATCGTCCTGAGCTTTCCCCAGAGCTGCCCCACATGCCTCCACCCACAATGGAAGCCCTTCTGCTCAGAGAGGTGTCTGTGCCCACCTGGGACTGGGCTCAGCCCGCCCTTCAGCTGAATTACCCACCACAGAAAAATGTGTGCAATTCCTCTCATTTGAAAAAGCCTCAAATGATCCATGGAGAGGTAGGTGGGGGCAAGGGAAGTTTTCTCAAAAGGAATTAGGGCATAAACAATGTAATGATAATGATGACTTTCCCCGCCTTTTTGCACAAATTACCCTAAAGGGAGAAATGCAGAAATGCTAAGGAGTATGGCTTGGAAGTCCAATGTCCATTGTCTCTATTGGAGTTGAATCATAACTGCTGTTTTTTCCCCAATGTAACTAGGTTAATTCCAAAGCCTTCAACCCTCACAAGCTAAATAACTCATGCGTTCAAAGGTCTGAACAATTTAAGAATATGCATGTGTTTATTTAAAAACATGTATTTCTCCTTAAGAAAAGGGAGGAGGTAGGGAACAATACACGTAATTATACACGCGAATCTAAAGCAAACCAGGGATTTATAACAGAGGACTAGAAAAGGTTGAGATTCTATTTCTACCTGACTTATCATACCACTTTCAGCCAATTCCTTACATTCTCTGCCTTAGCTTTATCATCTAAAATATGAGGTTAATGATCTTTCTCAGAAGGTAATGTATGGTTTATTCAATCTTAGCTCATATTAGTCAGCCACTTACATGGCAAAAAATAAAAATTTGAAAAAGTAATTATTATTTAACAGCAAAGGGTATTAAAATTGCTGAAATCTATTGGAAATATCCTGCTTGAATATATAGGCCTTCAACTAAGTTTTATTTAATGCCCACAGAGCAATTGCACAACTTTTAGCACTTAATCCTCACTAGAGATGGCAAAAATCATTCCATTAGATTAAACTGCCTAACGCATACTGGAAACGTCAGATCAAATTGGGGGCTAAGGAGAGGGGACGTCAATTTCCATAACTAAGTTTTGTGTGTAAAAGGAAGTGACTTTAACATATTAAGAAGGAGGAGTATTTTCGTCCTTGGGCCATACAGTGGCTTCATTTGAATATATTTTACTCTGCTACCCTTCAAAACAGAAAGCAAAAAATAAAGAAAAGCGTCTATGAACTGATGCAACCATGTGAAATTCTAGAACAGGGAAGTCTATAGACAGGAAGTAGATCAGTGGCTGCTTTGTCCAGTGGGGGGACTGGGTGGGGAATAAGGGCATGGGGCTTCCTTTTGGGTAATGAAAACATATTCGAAAACTGACTGTGGTGATGGGGACACATATCTGTAAATACACTAAAACCTTTTAATTGTATAATTTAAATGGGTGAATTGTATGATATGAGAATTATATCTCAATGAAGCGCTTTAAATAATGAACAACATAAACCGATGAACAAAAACAGATGTAGAGACAGAGAAGCATCGATTAGATGCTCAAAACTCAGAGGGAAGGCAGGGGAGGGTGGGGGTGCGATCAACCAAAGGACTTGAATGCATGCATATAAGCATAAGCGATGGATGTGGACAACAGGGGGTGAGGGTGAGGGCAGGATTGAGGGGATGAGAGGACATTGGGGGGATAAGGACACATTGGTAATATCTTAATCAATAAAGGGAAAAAGCTAAAAATAAAAAATAAAAAACAATAAAGAGAGATAGCAAGACCCAAATACAAATGAGTAAATATGTCAGCACAAATTACTCCGCTGCTGATCTCTACTTTGTTAAAAATTAATATGTAACATTGAGTTTGAGTGTACATTTGAGTTCAATTTTTAAAAAAATAGAAGTTTAAAGCAAAAAAAAAATGAGAAGAAAAGCCAGAGATTGAGAGAAAATATTTTCCAGAGACACATCTGATAAAGGACTATTTTCCAAATCACACACACACACACACAGACACACACACATACACACACACACACATAAAAATAAAAATAAATAAAAAGATAAACTAGCCCCATGCTATTTATTCTCTATTTTCTGAAAGCATTTTAAAAATCCCTCTTTCCTTTCTCCTATTCATTCTAATAGTCTGTGACTTTTAATAAAAATAAACATAATTTACTTATATTTATATCTACCATCTTACTGCCCTACTTCTTTAGTTCTTTTGTTTTTCCTTTTTCTACACTCTTTTAATTCTCATTTGAGGTTGTCCAGTTTTTTTCTCACTTCTATTTTGTTCCTCTCCCAAATAGGATGACACACTCTTTATTTAAATTTAACATAGTTAACTAAAATACAAAAGGAAAATTATACAGTATCTTCCTCCTCTAGAAATGAACAGCTCTTAGGGTGTGTATCACCGGTTCCTCCCTTGAGATGTATATGAAATAATTTCACATTTTAATTCTATGTTCTATCTGATTTTTAACTCTACACATTCGATGTTGCTATTTTGTTTCATAGCATCAAGGTTGAGATGAACAGGCATTTTTCATTCATTTTATTCATAGTGCCTTCCTGTGCCTCAGGTCTGCTTTCTGCTTTTATTTGGCCTCTTTTTTTCTTTCTTCTTTTTTTTCTTTTCTTTTTTAATATATTTGGATTGATTTCAGAGTGGAAGGGAGAGGGAGAGAGAAATAGAAACATCAATGATGAGAGAGAATCATTGATCCATCTGCCCCCTGCACGCCCCCTACTGGAGATCAAGCCCACAACCCCGGGCATGTGCCCTTACTCAGAATAGAACCATGACCACATGGTTAATAGGTCGATGCTCAACCACTGAGCCACATCGGCTGGGCCATTTGGCCTCTTCTTGAAGTA
Organism: Myotis lucifugus; assembly: GCF_000147115.1. Taxonomy (NCBI): domain Eukaryota; kingdom Metazoa; phylum Chordata; class Mammalia; order Chiroptera; family Vespertilionidae; genus Myotis; species Myotis lucifugus. The sequence continues at coordinate 2,072,543 of NW_005871173.1, forward strand.
TGTTCTTCGAAAGTTTCTTGGGTAAAGGTATTCTTGTTGATCTACAAATGTATTTCATCCTAATTCTTAAAAGTTGTTTTGAATGTGAAATTCCAGATCAATAGTTATTGTTTGTCTGTTCTTCGAAGATATTGATCTACTCTGTTGGCTTCCAGTGTTACTGTTGAGTATGATTTTTAAAAATCCACCTGCATTCAATGTCACTTCTCTGTCTTTGGTATGTACATTTCTACTATAATGTATATATAGAGGCCAATTTATTTTTATTTATCTTGCTTGAAATTTATTGAGTTTCTTGAAAGTAAGGATTTATCTCTCAACAATTTTTTTAAATAATTAGCCATTATTTATTTTAATATTGTCTCTCCATCCCATTTTTTCAAATTTCCTTTTTATTTAAAATGCTGGTTAAGAGTCTACTAGATATTTCTATCCACCAGGTGTCTTAAACTCTTTCTCATACTTTCCATCTCTTTGTCTCTTTGTTGCATTCTGGATAATTCTTCATATAATTCACTCATTCTTTCATCAGCTGTATCTAATCTACTATTAAGCTTCTCTTTCCAATGTTACTTTTGAATGATTATACATTTTTAATTCTAATAGGTTTTTAATATTTAAGAACATTTTCTTTATAATTAGTATTGTTACTATTAATATTCACTCGGCAGTTTTCTTCTAGCACCTCTATAAACAATGGAGCACACATTCCAACTGAAACTGATAACCCCTTTGGCCTGCCTCTCAGTTTTTCTGGCCTTTGCGGATTCCCGACTGTCCGTGGACTTGGACAAATTCACATGTTGTAATCTTAATTTCCAGTGTGATGGTTTTGGGTGGGGGGAAGGGTGGGATGTACTTAGATCATAAAGATAGTCATAGTGAATCAAAATCCCAGACTTGACACATTCTTATATTGAAATCTTAATGCCCAGCGTGGTGGTATTGGGGTGGGGCTTTGGGATGTACTTAGATCATAAAGGTGGCCACAATGAATTCATAATCTTCACTATGGTATTAACGCACTTACAAAAGAGACCCTGGAGAGCTCCTTAGGCCCTCTGCCAAGGGAGGACAGAGAGAGAAGTTGAGAGTCTGCAACTAAAAAGAGGGCCCTCATCTCATCATTAGGATGCCAGCACCCTAATCTCAGACACCCAGCCTCCAGAGCTGTGAGGAATATATTCCTGCTGTGTATAAGCTACGCAGTCTGTGACATTTTTTATAGCAGCCTGAATGGACTAAGGCAGGTATTTATATGAAGTAGGACATTTCACAACAAATCAATAGTTGGTCATCTCTCCTGGTCTGTAGATTAGCCACTTGGACAATATCTGTAACCACAGAGCTAGGCTAAGTAAGAACTAGGGAACCATCTTTAGACTTCAATTTCTCTTTGGCTGGAACGCTTTCTTAGGAGAAGTTGTCTTGTGGTTTGGAGCAGTCAGGGTGGCAGCTCCCTGACACCTTCCTGGGAGCGCAGCTTTTTCACTGAGAGAGCTTCCGAGCATGAAGCGGTTACCGCCCGGCTCAGAAATACACCAGCAATGAACACGGACACGTCTACCAGCCCATGCTGTGTCATTTTAAGAAAAAGTCTCAAACCATGAAAAACAATCATATTTAACAATTCCTTTGAGAATCTGTTGAGGAGGTGGTGGATAGAAAGTACATTTTGTGTGGGATTCCAAACATGCCTGCAGCTGCATAACTCCCAGATTTCTCAATGTCCTCACTGAAATCGCAATGGAGAACGCAGATTCTTGTTATCAATTATAACTTCAAAAAGCCCATGGCATTTAAAACATTTTTTTTTACCTTTGGTAAGGTACAAGTTGAGTCAAATCTTTATTATTTTTTAGAACTCTGGTCTCCTAAGTAAGGGGTGCAAAAGTAATAGACTGGCGCCCTAATCAGTTTGGCTCAGTGGATAGAGCATTGGCCTGTGGACTGAAGGGTCCCAGGTTCGATTCTGGTCAAGGGCATGTACCTTGGTTGCGGGCACATCCCCAGTAGCGGGTGTGCAGGAGGCAGCTAATCGATGTTTCTCTCTCATTGATGTTTCTAACTCTCTATTTCTCTCCCTTCCTCTCTGTAAAAAATCAATAAAATATATATTTTTAAAAAGTAATAGACTGGCATATAGCAAGAAATATGACAATTTCTGTTGGCATTTATTCTTATATCATTCTTTTTAAACTCCATATCTTATATGCTTATGCTGTCTAGAATATATATTTAAATTTCCTTAATCTATAAAATATATTGAGAATTACAGATATATGAATATGATATAAATATTAGGATGCTATAGATATTTAAAATATGGAACTGTTCCTGCCTCAATTTCAGCTGAAATTTCAAAGGATTTTTTAAAAAAAGAAGAAACCCAAATAATAAGATATAGAGGACAAGTACTCTCACATTCACATAAGCAGAATTACCACTTGGTTATGTAATCCTTAGGTCAAGATAATTAAAGAGTTAAAGATAAGATGAAAGAAAAAAGTTGTCAGACTGTGGTGGTATATTTTCTCCTAATTTCCGTGGGAAGCAAGTAAAATTTGTTTCCCCCTGACTTGAGCCTGAATGAGAGGGGTTTTAAGGAAGTCACTTTGCATGCTGGTTTTTTATCCGATGTGATCTGGAAGATCCAATGCATTTGTGTCTGAATCATGCCTGCAAGAAATATTTAAGTCTTTGATACTTGACAGTAGGATGCACCAATTATCCTGAAATTCCATTATAAATACTCCAGTAATATGTTCTGAAAGAGTGTATGCTAGCGATAAAGATATGCTTTATTCTGAGGGACCTTCTGAGCTCCATTTCTTAGGAACCTCCATATACCAGGCCACATGGGGGTTAGGTTTGAGGCCCCCATTAGACTGCTCTGCTGTGTGTTCACTTCTCTCGCTTGCCACAAGGGGGAATAGATGGATGTTGGTGCGCATGCAGGATTCATTTGTCTGTCAAACTGAAAGCAGCAGTCCCTCCTGTGTCTGCTCGTGGACTTGCTAAAGTTCAGAGACTTTCCCAGAGGACTCTGGAATCCGGCAGCTTGGTCTCTAAATTAGATTCTCCTTGTCTTACGGAGAATATTTATAGCATCCCTTTGTTCAAGTCTGGAAATTCCCAGGAACAGCCTTGTCTAGGCAGCTCACCCAGGAACCACATGAAGGCAAGAGAGCCTGAGAGGCAGGCCAATGGGGGGTCAGTGTTACTTGGAATCGGGCAGCGTGCTGGTGCTAGGAGAGAATTACTGGGTGAGTATTAGCAGTAACAACAGTAGTTATAAACAGGTGCTCCTAAAACTGATAGGGACATTAAGAAAAGAAACTATTAGAATTAAAAAAATGTACAAGCATTAAGAAAATCCAAAGGAGAGGTTTGATATGTCTGAAAAAGGAATAAATTAATGACATGAATGAAGACGTTATCCATAATGCATCAGAGAGACAAAGAGATGAAAGTATGAAAAAGACGTTAAGAAATACGGAGGATAGTAATGTTCAGCAGTCACCAAATGGGCGTTTCAAAGAAAAAGCAAATTTGAAAGCATGTGAGGGGAGACAATAAATTCAATAAAAAAATTTTAAAAAGAATTGTTTCAAGATAAATCCTTAATTTCAGGAAACTTGGTGAATTTCAAGCAGGAAAAATAAAAAGAAATTGATCTCTCTATGTACAGTCCAGTAAAAATGTAGACAAAGCAATGGTACTGAAAGTAGTTAGATGTTGTTTTTACAAAACCTCACCAGGGTGTTTTAATGTGCAGTCAGGGTTGAGAGTAGGGGGATGTTTACTATGCTATCAAGAGCAGAAACCTTCAAAGCAGGTTAGAAATGGGAAGAAATTAGGAAGCATCGACCAATTGACCACATCGCACTAGTATATATCACAGTCAAGCTAAAGAAAACTAGTGCCTTGTTCCAAATCAACCAAATCAGAATAGCAAGGGATGGGGAAATATTTATCCAAATCTTCTCATGTGATTTTAATATGCAACATAGATCTAACAAAGGCAACACAGGAATATTGATGCCTGAGATTCTGAACATGTATTTCAGCCAATGGGTCTAGAGTCTCTTGAAGGAAAGAAATGTATCTACATTAAATCAACATTGGAATAGTTTCATTCTGGGGCAAGAAATGAAGGTTTCAGGAGGCAAACCTTAGCCTAGAGCAAGATTTTCCTCTTCTTCTTGAGGTCCAGGGGTGTTAGCCTCAATCCCAAGGCATGAAGATGCCTAGGCATCCCCAATATGGGCAGAAAACTGGCAGAATAATCCTATATAATAAAAGCCTAGGTGGCGTCATGTGCAACATCATCACAAGATGGCTGCCACAAGATGGCCACCCTCACGTCATCACAAGATGGCTGGCAGAGGAGGGCAGTTGTGGGCGATCAGGCCAGCAGGGGAGGGCAGTTGGGAGCAATCAGGCTGCCAGGGGAGGACAGTTGGGGGCAACCAGGCCTGCACGGGAGGGCAGTTGAGGGCGACCAGGCCTGCAGAGGAGGGCAGTTGGGGAGGATCAGTCCTGCAGGGGAGGGCAGTTAGGGGGCGATCAGGCTGGCAGGCAGAAGCGGTTAGGGGCAATCAGGCAGGCAGGTAGGCAGGCGAGCGGTTAGGAGCCAGCAGTCCCGGATTGTGAGAGGATGTCTGTCTGCCAGATGTCTGACTGCCGGCAGTCAGACATCCCCCAAGGGGTCCCAGATTAGAGAGGGTGCAGGCCAGGCTGAGGGACACCCCCCTCCCATGCACAAATTTTGTGCACAGGGCCTCTAGTAATATTATAACAAACCCTGCAGCTATATCTAGGCTGTGGGGTACGCATCCTGAGTAGCATAAAAAGTATTCTACACTTCCCAATCTTATCCAAAGAATGAGGTTTTAATTAGAACTATTTGCCTGTTTTTCCCTAAGAGACAATCATGGATGGTCCCAGCATGTCTTATCTCCTTACCACAAGGTAAGAGTCACCAAGGAATGGATACAGCCTCCATTCCTGAATTGTGACTAATTTCAAAATTAATCTGCAAAGATTTTCAGTTTTCAAACATTTCTTTCTGACCTTAACTTTTCCACATTTCCTTTACCAACCGCATTTCCCCTTTTCAGAATTCTAAGGATTTTTTTTCATCTTTGAATGAGCTAAATAAAATGGGTTAAGTGATGAGTTCAACAGGAAAAAGTTTTGCTGATGGTCCAACTGAATGAATGTAAAAGTTCATTCAAATGCAGTTGGAAGTTTGCTTTGGCTTCAGTGCCTACTCAAAAATAAGTGAATTTGATCCAAGAAATATGGAAATACAAATTTTCCGCAGCACTCCCATGGCAGCGGGTCAGGTCCGGTCAGGTCTATTTGTAGGTCAGTAATTGGGGCTAATTCTGGCTGGGCTCGGCACCACCACAACCCCGGAGTGTTTAGAAATGCTCTGCATTTCTATTTAGGGGTCAGAGTTAAAAGAAAACATGTGCCCAGCTTGAACTCCACATGTCAGAATTGTAACGTCACAGCAACCAGGCGAAGAACTGTGAACCTCTATGGAAAAAGAGAAGGTGTGGGGACGGAGAGAGGGAGGTTGACTTTGGAAGCAGTTAGAAGGTGGTTGGTTCTAAGATTAGCTTTGCATTAAGAAGGGGTTGAGTTGGTTAAGATTAATACTCAAAATGTGATACTTTTGCATCTTGATTTTCAATGCAGTTAATCATGCTCAGCATGCCACCCACGTTCAGTTGGTTCATTGGTTTTGCTTAGCCCTTCATTCTTTCACTCTCTGTTTGTGGAGTACCTGCTATGCCGCAGCTACTATGAGAGGCATTCCAAAAGCTACTAACCCTGTCTTGTGTGTTAGTGGCTAACCATTTGCTATAAGGACCTACCATAACCATGGAAGTGTTCTTAAAAGCAGTCCCCTTCCTCTCATTTTTTAACCTTCTTTGAATTTAAACTTGACGCAGCTCTTAAGTCTCAGCCCTGATTTAGATGCCGACAGCGCTGTGGCTTGGCGCTTTACTTCCCGGCCTTCTCACTCACCTTAAGTAATTAAGTTTCCTAATGATAACGAAACATCATTACAATAATATTGATACCGGCTGTAATCACTGGCATTCTGGCTTTTCAATTTCCAGTCTTCGCCTTGAATCAAGTAGCTCCGTGCTAAGGCAGCCAGGGTCACCGATGAAGGGGCCGATAGCGAGGAGGACAGCTCTGCTTAGCATGCACGCAGGACCGTGCCTTTCTGGCCTCGTAGAGCTAATCTTTCAAGTTGTCCTTTTCTGACTTTCTCAGTTTAATCAGTTTAATCTCATCTTCCCTCTTTTCTGATTACAAGGATTTTCTGTAGAAACCTGGCCTCCACAATAAAGACCATGTGGCAATTTATTCTCATATTGATTTTAACATTGCCGGTCCTCTACCAATGAGCCAATAATGGGGGGGGAGGGGAGGAGCGGTGTGAGGAGGCTGGAGAAACAGCCAGAAGAGGGAGGATGAGAGAGGAATAGGAAGTGAAAGGCCTTCGATAGCTTCATTAGCAGGAAAGCCACACACTCCAGTTATCTGAAAGCCCTAACTGCATCTTAAATGCACTGAAAGCAGAAATGACAGCCAAATGGGAAAGTCTCTATAATGATTAAAGTTAGTTAAAGACAGCTACAGCTGCAGGCCTTAGCTCCCATTTCCACACTAAAGGGATAGACGGACAGAAAGACACATCAGGGTCTCACTCTCGCTCAAAGACATGACATGCATCTAAAAAAATAATTCACACAGCAGCAGCCTCCCTCATACATTTCCTAGATTCTGCTTCCATTCATCCCTTGTCCACTCATAAAAGTGGGCAGTATCTACTTGGGTCCCCAAAAGAGAGCAAAGACCCACTTGTCAAGAGAAGGGGAAAAGGACAAAAGAGGGGTTGGGAGGAAGGAGGTGAGTCCATTTTCGAACAGCGTGTTTATGAACTGTTGCTAGACCAGCCTTCTCACTCACCTTAAGTAATTATGGAGATGTCCAGTTGAGGGTCTTGTCCATGGTTCAGGATGCAGAAGAGCAGTATGAAGTGGGAAGTGGAAAACTGAAATAAATGAGAATTTGGTGAGTAGATGCATTTAAAAAACAGTTGTGCTTTTTAGGTCAAATTTAAATATTACATATCAAATTGGTATACCTGTAATTAGCTGGGTGATTTTTGAAGATTTTGAAAACTGTGGGAAATTGACCAACTTTAGGCTTTGGTCAGCCATTTAACATCATGCCCACTGGAAAATGGCACATAGCAAAAACATAGGAAGTACTTTTGTTCTTTATAAGAAAGCTAAATATATTTTCAGGTATTAAGTTCTCCGTGGTCAGATAAAACAGGCAAAAAAACATAAAAAAGAAACAAAGAAAGAAGAGAAGTTTCCACAGGAACTCACATATGCTAGAGGACTGAAAGGAAGGGCTGCTTTTAAAGTTCTCAGCCTCTTTCCATTTGTTCTGATACAAACTACAACAATCATTAAAAGTGTACTGAGTGCCCCAAACAGTTTTATTTTGCCATGATTTTACCTGGTTCTAAAAATCACAAGCCTGTACATTTAAAGTAGAACAAACCGCTGCCCAAAATACTTGTCTTCTTCAATGGGCCACGGTGGGCAGGGCTGGGTGGTGCACAGAGCCCAGTATTTGGCACAGTTAATATGCAGTATTTCCACTCTCCCCAGTGAATCTTTGTACTCTCTCTTCAGGGTTCCTTGAGATAATGATATACTATAGCCAGCTGAAAAGAACATCTGTTTGCAGAACTGTGAACTTACAGGAGCCATTTGTCTGTCTGATCTGTTCCCATTATTATCCTCCCCATTTTGTGCCATTGTATTTCCCCATTGATCAAATCTATGCAAAATAAAGGAACCGAGAAAAACACTGAACCACCGTAATTCCTTCTCCCTTCAAAAGGTTACCCACCACCTTTCCTGTTAAATAATTCTGCTTGATATAAGACGCCCAACTTCTTTTCTGGAAGCATGTGCTTCCCTTCCCCTTTAAATGAAAGTCTCTGGTTCACTAGGGCTCCCTGCTTAATGACATTGTGGTGGCGTTAGCCCAGGAGAACAATGCATCCATTAATCTGCCTCATGCTTAATTGGTAACTACTGTATGGGCTGGCATTTCAAACACAGATTGCGAATGTACTTGAATTAGTTACTGTTTAATTGATACAACTGGCACTCAGCCTAGAACCAACATGCAGCTACTGTAAAAAGAGAGAGGCTTGAAAGGCGGGAGAAAAAAAATACAAGGTATGATTGTGATTCATCCTTTATATGTTTATATCAATTATTTGTGGAATCTAATTACATAGTTTTTTTTCCTAGGCCTGTAACAAGCAATAGACCGAAACAGGCTGCTCAAAAGACCTGTAACGCTTGCTGACTTATAAGAATAGCAGCAATGATTCCCGGCCCCCTCTCCTCCTTGGTCCTCCCCTTACCCTTGCAAGAATAGTTATGTATGTATGGCTGAGGCTGGGCAATGTGATATTTATAATGGGATGAAATGCCTAAGAGGATAATTTTGACAACGTCTCCAGAATAGCAGGATATCAAGGAAACAGAACACCATCAGGGCAATCATTCAACTTTATTACCATTCACACCAGTGTTACTATGAACATATTTTCAACAGAAAAAAAATTAATTTCTTGAGATTAATGCCCAAATAATTCCACTTGGGCACATCATGCAGGAATCATTAGGTTCTACGACTTCTCTTTGAATAGAGAATAAATTAATTTCGGAAATGTTGTAATGATACTGATGGCTGTCATTTACTGGCCATCTTCTACACACCCAGAATCACACTAAGTGATGAATACATAATTTCTCATGTAACCCTCCAAAAAGTCATGCTTTTCTCCCTACTTTGAAACTTTATTTCTTTGATTAAATCTATGTAAAACAATTGAACTGAGAAAAGCATGAAACTGAACTTCTTTACCCTTTTTAAAAGTTAACCCACTTTTAGGCTTAATTGATTTTGCTTAATATAAAACACTCAACTGCTATCTTGACTTTATAGGGATATGCTAATCATATAAGAGATAATGGCTTTTTCTACCCAGAATTCATATAAAAGAATCAAACTTATTTTTGCCAGTCTGTGGTGGAAATCCTCACATTGATTCAGTAAGCAGCTATTGAGTACTATATACCTCACTTCGTTTTTACTTTGTGTAAAACTGATCTCAATATTACCAATAAGTTCCCACTTGACAAAATTGAAGAGACAGTTTCTATTCCATTTTTTTATGTGGTTGTCATTTACCTTTGTTTTGCATTACAAGACTTTTCTTTGGTTGAATTTTTGTAGTATTGGACAAAATATATAGAAATTTCCAATTCTTGTTTTATCTCTCAGATTATTCTATCGCAACCTCAGAACCAGATATTCAAAAGCCAATTGGACTTCTCTACTGGGTTATCTAATACCATCTTATAAATACCTTCAATAAGGGACTCACCACCTTCTTTGCAAATTCACTTTTTTTTGCCATTTCTCCTCTCTTGTCAGGACAATTCCATGAGTGGCCAAGATATAGTCCAACTGTGCAGTCTTCTGCTAATCAAGTTTGATGAAAAACAAAATCCAGAATACCTAAATGAAGAGCAACACACACACATCCTTTATATAACCCAACCAAAACATCACACTTCTCCATTTCTCATGAGGCCACAGTGGTATATTTTGAATAAAATTCTACTCTAGAAAATGGCAGTTGCTTCCCCTTTAAGATTTTATTAACATTTCTGCCAACACTATTTATCTAGCTTATTCTAGCTACCCCATTAACAAACTGGGTGACTTTGACTCTGTTATTTAGTTTCCCCATCTGTTAAATGGGGATGGTAACACTTAGTTCATTGAATTCTTACGAGGATAAATTGTAAGGAAATGGAAGATGCTTCTAATGGGCTCAGCAAATAGAAAGTATTATGATATTGCCTCATATATTTGTTATATGTGCTTTATTGATTAGTAGCAGCACAAAAGTGCTTTTCTCTCTGAGAACAGTATAGATCACATATTGGCAGATTCTTTCCAGCTATGACTATCTTGTGATCTTGGCTACTTTGGTGATGCAATTTTTCATTTATTTAGAGATATAGAGCCTGCTTTTAAGACTTGTAGGCACCTAGTTTTATTCAGGGTCAATCTTTATCATTTTTAAACAAACTTGCTCTCTTGCTCTCCCACTGGAACAGCGATGAAGACTGTATATGCACCCCAGAACTTGAATTAGTCTAGCTTTGTGATAGCCATGTTTCAGCCCCCTCGTAATGTAATGTGATATAAGAGCATTAGAATATATATTAAATGTCCATTCTAGTTTCAAGTTTCTGATTCTAACAATTCCAGTTTAGTTTGAGGTTGAGTATCTGTGTAAATCAAGAAAAACAAATGAATAAAAAACCTGTATGTAAAATACTACTTCTCTCTGATGTATAGTTCTTATTTCACTAAATATTTTAACTCGAAGGAGAGTTGAGGCTTTCCCAGTTAGCTTTCAGTTTCCTTTGATGTTTCTAAAAACTTCAAGCTAATCAATCCCCAGGTGGCTCTACTTCAAGTGCTACCCTTTTGCAGCAAAGAGCATCTCTCTGAACTTCAGACCTAATTTTTCAGTAAGTATTCTCACTTCATTTAACGGGAGAGCAAATTTTCCTATTCATTGGTCTGTATCTCCTTATGCCATCCTCCCCTCTCATCAAAATGGTGAGCATTGACTTTCAAAGGAATCTCATTGAGTGTCTCTGCTCCTTTCTCCATATCCTTACTCACTCCTCCTCAATGATGAGTCAGGGTCAAGACACTCTACTTCCAAGGAGAAAGAGTTGTGATCTGAATGATTCAAACCCTAGGACTCTGTATTGGCACAACATTCAAAGAGGTAAAGGTGGTACCTCCTCAATGTGGATTTCCCCTTTCTGGTCTATTTCTTGAATGGAAAATAAAATGGTAATGAGGACCAGAGCCATTTCCCCTTGAGAAATCCCAACCTCTTCTCTATCCTTAGCTCTCTCTGTCTCCCACTTTGAACCCTCCTTTGCCTGAAGGCCTAGGTCAGGGTCACAAGAGCCCAGCTTCAATAAAGATTAAAGCAGGAGACTTGGCATTGGAGCAGATGCCAACCTTCTTTCCTCTCCTTCTCTCTACCTCTCTGCACACATATTTCCTTCCATCTTGGAAGGTCTACTTTATTCCATCAACCTGATGGGTAACATTAGAGACTCCGGATTAGGTTTAGGTTCTAACCATGTGGCTCAGGGAGCAAGAAAGTTCCAAAAACAGCTGACTTGCTGGAAGTCTGTGTTAGGGATGGAGGCCAAAGCCCAAGTGAAAAAGGATGGCCAGCTTTGTTAGGCTGAGTCTTTCTCTAGTGACTACATTTCCTTTGGATGCTCAACCAAGAGGTATCTATGACAGGGCAGGACTCAGTTATTTGTGAGTTACTTTGCCAAATAATACCACATGACATCACTTTCATTGCAATTCAATTAACATAGATACCATTTAATATAGTTGATATTAACTTATTCCATTATTGTCAGTATGAATTAGCCAAGTTGCCCCTAGCTCCTTTCTATACTATTCCCTTTTTATAGTCAGTTGGAGTGGAAGGGTTCCTCTTCTAAAGTCTCTACCTCTTTCCCATCCACTATGCAGATGTAGCAGAATCAGTTAAGAAACAATGGATGTATTTTTTAAAGCTATAACCAAACCTTGTTAGTTTAGGACTTATTGCATACACTTTCCTGCCTTATTCTTTTAAAACTTTTGAATACTTTTTCTTAACTATTACCCAATAAAATCATTTGCCAAACTTTTCTCACACTGATTATTCTATACATAACATACTCCTTTCACTGCCTCAAAAGAAGTCTGGATGTAGAGACCATAGCCTGTAATTATTGTCTTTACTCCTATTTTGCAAAGCATATAATAGGTGTGCAATAAATACTGAGAAGAAAAATTAGTAAAAATCACAAAAAGATAATCACAGAAGAAATACAAGTAGCCAATGAATGTAAAAAAAAAGAACCTTCTTCAATGGGGGCAAAGGGGAATAGATGTAATACGTTCAACAATAAAGAATTATTTTTTAAAAATAACCTTCTTCCCATTAATTATAGAAATGCACATTGGAACTGCCTATCAAATTAGTACCAATATTAACATTTTTTCATATTTAATTCATCTTATATAAAAAGAGTTATAGACAATTGCTGAAAGATAAAAATCTTTCTGGGAAGCAATTTGGCAATATGTATTAAACATCTTTAAAATTTATATTGTCAAAGAATAATTCTCGGTATATAATGCTAGTTTTATGATTATTCAACAGATATTTATTAAAGGCTCACCATGCACCAGGCACTGCTGTAGGTGAGCAAAGCAAAGCCCTTGTCTTCAAGGATCTTATATGAAAGACAAAGTCAGCTAGTGATATGTGCTCTGAAAAGTATGAACCAATAAATGCCCTTTTGCCTGGGACAGTCCTAGTGGAAGGCCCTTGTCCCAACATAATTACTAGTGGCAGATATACAATAGAGTGGTGGGGAGGGTGTGATTTTAGGCAGGGAGCTCCTAGAGATGATGGCTTTTGGAGCATTGGTTCTGGGACCCCCATGGATACCACAATCTGTGGATGCTCAAGTCCCTTATATAAAATGGTGTACTATTTGCACAGAACCTACACACTTCCTTCCGTATACTTTAACTCATCTCTAGATTGCTTATAATACCTACCACAATGTAAATAGTTGTTATACTACATTGTTTAGGGAATAATGACAGGAAAAGAAAGTCTGTGTTTGTTCAGTACAGACTCAACCATTGTTGGTCTAACCACACATCAGCAACAACATAACAATTTTTAAAAAAATATATTTTATTGATTTTTTACAGAGAGGAAGGGAGAGGGATAGAGAGTTAGAAACATCTGATGGGAGAGAAACATCGGTCAGCTGCCTCCTGCACACCCCCCACTGGGGATGTGCCCGCAACCAAGGTATATGCCCTTGACTGGAATTGAACCCAGGACCCTTCGGTCTGCAGGCCGCGCTCTATCCACTGAGCCAAACCGGTCAGGGCGCAACATAACAATTTTAAAAAGTATTTTTTATCTGAAGTTGGTTGGATGCAAGGAGCCTGTGTGCAGAGCAAGAGCTCAGAGGAGGTGAGAAAGAACAGTGCTGGTGCCACACGTGGAGGGTTTAGTTCTCTGAACCAGTAGGAAGAGACAAAGGGTGAAAACCAAGAGAACGGTATTGATGCTTCAGTTAGTAGATTCATGTTACCTGTGATAATAGAAAACAAGGCAGCATGTGGTAAGTCCACTAAATAGAATGGGCCGCTATACAATGGGAGCCAGACCAGGCAGAGGCTCCTGCTGGCAGGGGATGTGGGTGATGGAGTTATGGAAGTCATATCATGGCATCCAGGTCTTGATGGGACAATTCCTGCAGGGGATGGGGCATTCTTGTCCTGGAAAGAAGGTCGAGCCCTGGCTGGTGTGGCTCAGTTGGTTGGGCATCATCCCATGCACTGAAGCGTTGCTGGTTCAATTCCCAATTGGGTCGGGGGGTGTGGGGGGAGTGCGTGCAGGAAGCAGCCACTGATCAATGTTTCCCCATCGCATTGATGTTTCTCACTCTCCCTCTCTCCTCCACTCTCTAGAAATCATTTTAAAAAGTCTTTTAAAAAAAATAAAGTTGATAAAGGACCTGAAACAGTAAAGCAGTGCAGGGAGGGTCTGAAGAATGAAAAATGGGGGCTCTGAGGGTGGAGTTTAGCATGAGGAGTAGAGAGAGAGAACATGGGAAAAGCATGTCAGGGCACGCTCGACAGCCAGAGCTATACTTAGAATTCTCAGATGCATTTCCACAGACACAATGGCATTCAAACCTTTCTCTGACACAATTATTGTTACCCTGGCTTCACAGATGAGGAAACTGAGGCATGGAAGGCTACACATCTTGCCCAAGATCAGTGAGGTAAAGGGAAGAACCGGAACCAGAGCGTGGGTCTTCTGGTTCCTGGCATGATGGTTTTGTGTGATATTTTTTTCTTTGCTCACCCTAATGTCTTTTATTTGACTCTGAGGCAGTTAGAATCCTCTGAAGATTTCAGAGTGGCAGGATCAGAGCTTGCAGATGATATTATAAAACCAAATACATTAGTCACTTTCAATGCTTTGAAAGTTCTCAAAGAATAGAGTAGAACTTTGCCATGACTGGCATATTCGTATCTAGTTCAAAGGTTCATCAAAGTCCTTCACAGACTAATGAGTTAAAGTTTGCGTGCAACTGTGTAGGTAAACGGAGCAACCTAATTATGTCCTCGGCATATCAAACACTGCAGCTCACTTTGCCTAAATCTAATTTAGATATTTATACACTTTCTAAAAATAGAAGATTGAGAATTATCCATTATCCAGAACTAGTCATTCAATTAACGAGGAGATAAATACCAAGGAGCCTGATCCCAATCATCAGAAAATGAGGGCACCCTGAGATCAAGGACATAAGAGCCATCCACTGTCAGAGCACACCTGGGCAGGTGGGCCTCTGCTCCCAGGGTAACTGGCATTTTTTCAACTACAATCTCCGTGCTGGGCCCATTACACTATTAGTCTTTTCCTACTCTGTAAGGTATTACAATTGTGCCTTTACAGATAGCAAACTGAGGCTGTCAGCATCTATAACTTTCCTGAATAGGCCAGGCTGTGGTTCTATCCCAAACCTGTTACAACGGGATGTACCCCTCCCAGCCCCTTAAGAAAGAAAAAGTCTTCCATTTAGCAGGGCATGGCACACTGGTTCATGTTATTTGATACTCATAGAACATGTATATTTAAAACCCACAGAATTCAAAGAAAAAAATGTCAGAATGGAGGATTCTTATCTTACTTTTTCTTTTCCTTGTTTTGCAAATTAGGAAAGAAGATCCTATATAATAGAACCCTAATATGCAAATCGACTGAATGCAGAATGACCAGTCGCTATGACACATACTGACCATCAGGGGGCAGACACTCAATGCAGGAGCTGCCCCTGGCCTGCAGGCCCTGACCAGCAGCAGAGGCAGGGGGCGGGGCCAGTGAGTAGGTGGTGTCAGGCCAGCCAAGGCAGATGCCAGTACCCCCCCGCCCCCAATCTCCCCACCGGTTGCCCCGCAGACCAGCCCTGATTGCCAGCCAGGGCCTAGGGATCCTACTCGTGCATGAACTTCATGCACCGGGCCTCTAGTTTAGTTATATTAAAGGACACAAAATGGGTGGAATCTTTTATACATTCTTCTCGGATAGGTGTTTTATATACTTGCCACTAACTGGGCAGAGGCTGGACTGGCCAGATGAGGAAATGTAAATGCAATCAGTAGCTACATAAATGTGGTTCTTATAGCAAGTGCAGACTCCCTGGCTTGGGCTCCATGAGTACCCATCAGGACTCCCAGTGGGGGCATGGCAAGTACAGACAGTACTCAGCTGAATTCCTGAAACTAAGGCTTTCATACAGTTGACTCAACTTTGGGGGAATTTAGAAGCAATACAATGTAGAGAAAAGAAATAAAAGCTAATTTTGGAGTTGATCCAACCTGGATTCAAATCCCAGCTCTGACATTTATGAGTTGCATGACTTGAAGTCCATTATTAGACTGATCTGAGGCTCAGTCATTTCATCTGCAAAATGGCAAGTATAGTGTTTACTTTACAGAGAAGTGGTGGACTTTATATGGAGTAACTTATAAAACAACATTAGCTCTTTGCCTGACATGTAGTAAAGGCATAATAAAGGTGGATATTCCATAATGTCTAAGGAAAGATCAAGAGAGAAATTTAGCAGATTTAACAGTTATCTCTGAAAATATTCTTATCTCTCCTACTGATAAGGAGGGAGGAGGGGAGGAATATAAGGTAGTTACTGGTTCACATAACTCATGCTTAATAGCAAATAATATAAAGAAAATATATATGTATTTTTATTGTCATAAAGTTCCAGTTATAGTTTATGTAGGTAATGGTAAAACATGTACACTAGTTTGAAAGCTTACTATTTTGTATTCCAAATTGATTTGTACATTATTTTATAATAGTTCAATTCCTTTAAAATGTAACTATTCTAAGAAGCAACCATTTCCTAACCTAACAACATCTTCAGTTTCTGTAAACACTTCCCATTATACGTTGAATTTTACCTCCTACTGAAAAAGCAATGACTCTAGGTGGCTTTTATCACCTGTAATATCAGAAGATCAAAAAGCATCCTGGAAAGGCACGGAGACCACATTTCCACTTCTGTTCCCCAGGTTACAGTCACAATGACAGGATAGATGAGAATCAGATCTGGAAATCCGTTAATACAACAGAAAAAAATGGAACTTAAAGCTATAACCCTAATGAAGGTAGATTACTAGTTATAAAACAGAGAAGATGATCACAGATTTCTCAAAATTACCTTTGTCCAATTTTTAAACTCCTTTCTTTCAATCAGAATATCATCACCTGTATCATTTCCACAGAGAAATTATTGTTTTCCTTTTATTGTAATCTATAAATAAAAGCCTAAGCGACCATTATGGCAGAACAACCAGAACGACTGGTTGCTATGATGCGCACTGACCACCAGGGAGCAGATGCTCAATGCAGGAGCTGCCTCCTGGTGGTCAGTGTGCTCCCACAGGGGGAGCGCCACTCAGCCAGAAGCCGGGCTCACGGCTGGCGAGCGCAGTGCTAAGGAACAGCGAGCAGGTGGGCGGTAAGAAGCAAGGGGTCCTGGTCTGCGAGAGGGCGCAGGCTGGGCTGAGGGACCCCCAGTGCACGAATTTCGTGCATTGGGCCTCTAGTTCTTTAATAAAAGGATACTTAAGAAAATACACATTTTTGAAGTTTTTATTCCTTATATTTTAGAAGAAACAGATCAAGAATTTTAAGCGCTTAGAAGGAAGAGAATAATAATATCATCACTGTATGAGCAGAGAGCTCTAAAGGCCTTGATAAATCACATCAGGGTTAATCTGGTTAATTCAACCTACTTTAGTGACAGCAAACATGTAGTGTATAGGTATAGTACATTTACATACACATACATGTACCATACATACAAGGTGGGGCAAAAATAGGTTTACAATTGTTCCTTTGGAAAACAATACAATAATTAATAAATAATAATAAAGAATAAACTTTGTAAACCTACTTTTACCCTATCCTATATATACACTATATATACTATATATATATACTATATATACTATATTTATATATATATACTACACATATAATATACATATATTCTACATACAGAGTAAAAGAAAGAAAATTGTGGTGACAGAACTAGATATTTTAAATTGTTTTTTAAAACCTTTGGCATCATACCAAACATTGAGGTAAATGTACTCTTGTAGGGTCAAACTCTGTAAGTTAGGAAATGATTCATCTTACTTTTCTGATTTAAAAGTAAAAAAAAGTTGAATATATTTATTATGCTTAATAAATATTGATTTATTTTTAAATAAAAAAATAAAAAAACAATTTAAATAGGAAAAATTAAAACATTGTACAAATGTGCTATTTTCTGCAAGAAGAGTGAACTTGTATGGAGATGTGTTCAATGTAGTTCAAAAGTGACATTGGTGAGAAAATATAAACTTACTCTGTGGACAACAATTATGTAAACTGTTCTTAAGAGGAAGAATAAGAGAAAGCCTGTGTGATCTTTTCTATGAAAGAGCACGACTCCTCCAACATACAGAACAACACCCATGACCTGGACCTCACACTGGAGCCCCGGACATCCGTGTTGTTTCAGACAAGGCTGGTGCTTGCCCCCGGGAGCATCCGGTTTGGAGAAGCTCAGACATGAAATCAGGCTTCTGCTACTTCCGAGCCGGGTGTCCCTGGGAGTGTAACTCAGCCATTCTGGGTCTCAGGGTCCTCCTGTGTGAAAATGAACACAATGATTCCTAACTTTTAAAGGTTACTATGGAGATTCAATGTGATGCAGTAAGTAAACATACATTGCAAACTGTAAAGCACTCTAACAATTAACTTAAGGGTATTGATAGCTGAGCCCCACAAGCCAACATCTAATTGGTAATATTGGTGATGCTGAACGAGAAGGAATGATTTGGTGCAAATATAAGTCTCAAGTTCTATCTCAGATGGCATAGTTTGGAATACCTGCATCTAACAGAGACACCCAGGCCTTGAACGTTCTCAGTCGTCCTCCCTTTACCATCAAACCCTTCTTGTATTGTTTGGTTTCATTAATTCATACTCTCTCATGTGGGTCCTAAGAGTTTAATTTCATCTTGTGACATTAAACATTAAAGTAATAAATATTTTTTAAAGATACAGAATATGAAAACCTATCAGTGACTAACTCAGACAATTCAGTTTATGTCAGAAAGATGAGGGAAAGTGAGAAACAGGAGGAGGTTCCTGAATTCATCATCCTACACAGGGGCACACAAAACTCTCATTCTTAACATTGATGACTGAAGAGTCAGCTCCATCTGTGTTAAACTTAAGACTAGAGAGAGAGAACAGAATATATAATTCATCAGGAGCTAGAGATAAATATGCTAAAAAAAATATCCAGAAGGAAGTGTCCCAACATATTAAAGTTGTAAGAGGGATTGTATCTGAGTCATTGCATTGTGTTGTCATTTGGCTTTTCTGCACTTCCTGGGTTTCCTATAACGGGCACATTTTACTTTCACAGAAAAGAAACAAAAATCTACAAACACTTAAAGTAATGTATGAGGGGCAGCCCAAGTATACGGTCTGTTCTGCGGACTGCACATCGAACAACACTAGGAGGCGCCCTGCACATGAGAGTCCACATGAAGGGCCCACTCTGGTTGTTAAGAACACACCTTAGAGGCAGTGTGGGAAGGTAGCACAGGGCATGGGCCAGCATGTTAGATAATATAAGACTTTCCCATCCCTTCAAGAAGTGGTCTCCAGATACCTGATGCCACTGGTCCTCAAAAAATCCCCCTATTGGCTCCTCCCTGGCTTAATGAAGGGCAGGTATGGGTAAGGTGCCTGCAATCTATCAAGCTTCTGCCATGGAGGGAAGGGTTGTCCTGGGAAATTAAGTGATGCTATTCCATTTCATTGTCATGACAACCCTGTGACATAGACAGTCTCCCTTATCTTACACGTGTGGGTCTGAGGCAAAGCAGGTAGGTGACCAGCGCAAGGAAGAAGAGGTACAAAGGGGCCCCGGCTCCTGACAGGGCAGAGGACAGACCTGCTCGGGCAGGCCCTCCTGCCCCTCCCGGGACCCTTTCTTCTCGGCCTCCTCCAAGGAGTTGCCTTTCTCTATTTGCCCAATCTCTAGATTATTTTTTCTCTTGATCTCTTCAGACCCTCTATCTTATATGTATAATTTACCCAAAATTATTCCGCAGAAGAGAGTCATTTTATATTTGCCAGTGTAAAATCAATCATATCATAAAGTTCTCTCTCAGTGACTTCACACTGAACAAAATGGTCATTTAACAACGGCCCTAATGTAGCCTGAATATTTCTTTCTTCTCGTCTATGTACGATTCATCTCACCTTGGTTTAAAAATGGGCCATCGAACCTCCAGCATCTCTCCTAATGGAGGCAGCTCGGTGCATAGGCCACACGTGTAACCAGCAGCCAGTGCAGGTACAGACGACTTAGAAGGCGAAGACTTTGAAAGCATCCAGCTTCCCTAAGAGAAGAGGCACAGCATTTGGGTGCCCAGCCCCATGGAAACGGCCTGTTTCTGGACTTACCTGCTCCTCAGAAATGCTGTTTGGATGCTTAATTAGGCCCCTTGCCCCTTCCGGTTAACCTGACAGCCTGCTGCCAGAGTTAATAATTAACAAGGTATCACAATACCTCTAACAGTCGCTCAATTCTTTGCTCACCTGCCTCCCTGTCTCTTCCTGCTGCTTCTGAATTGCTTAAACTCCCCTGGGATACAGCTCCCTATAATAAATCATGGCACAAAGGCACAGACTTCTGTGGCTGGAACGGGAATCCACAATTGGGCAAGCCCGGGAGGCAACCACCTGGCCGGTGCCCTAACCCATCCGCATCCTCAGTGCGGCTTGAGCACAGGTGAGCATGAAGTTTTAATGAGGCCTTAGCTGCAAATGCATTGTGCAATTACTGTTAAGATGGGCAAACATTTGGCCCGGAAAGAATTGCATTTTAAGCAATAGGGTTTCCCTATTAGCGGTTCCCAGCTATTAATTCAACCAGTTTGTTTATACATTTTGACAATTGTTCATGTGGAAGAGACCTGGGGATTTTATTTGACCACAATTTCATTGTAAGCTAACAGTATGATATGGCTGCTAATAAAGGTTCATGCAAGTTTAGGCTACATTAAGTGAAGAGTTCAAATAAAGAAAAGCAATATCCCCACCCTACTTTACTCTTATAGGTACATGAATCTTATTTTTTCAAACCAAAATTTGACAAGGACACTTGAACACGTAGAAAATCTGGCACGGAATACTTGAAAGCATAACTGTCCTTAACCAGCCAGGATGTGGGCCTGATCTATACAAAGAATAGTCACTCATCCATTTAATCGTTCATGTCTTTCTTTGTTTGGGCCAGTATCTACTGAACACACACTGTGTTCTAGATACAAAGGTAACAGAGTCATTCTCTGAGTGTAAGAGTTTTTGTTCTGTGAGATACAGACAAAGAGGCGCTTAAAAGTATGTGAGGTAAGGGCTGGTCTGGGGAGTAAGTAGAGTTGCTGTAAACAAAGTCCATAAAAGGAGCATCTACCACAGCTTGCAGGACTAGAGAAGGCTGCTCTAAGGGGGAGCCTAACAGTTGAGTAGGGGCGTGAAAACGGAAGAGCGGACCATGGGTGGTGAACGGCTGAGGGTGGGTGAGTGACCCAGGCAGAGAGAACAGGCTCCACGGGGCTACAACATCCAAAATCTGAGACCAAAATAAGGTCAGAGAGAGAAATGGAGACCAGGTCACTTAATCTCTTTGTTCAATTGGAGAAACAAATCAATAGACCAATATGTGACAAAAGCTAATGTAAATAAGTCGAGTACAATAAAGAAGATACACGTACTCGGTGGCTACCTGTGTGGAAAAGGTCACAAAGAAGGGAATATGCTATCAAGTTTTGCTTGAGGAGTTGACCCCATGAGAAAGAAGTGGATACCACTTCATGCAATGCCACCGTGAGCTATGTGTCATCATTGAACCCAACGGGACAAGGAACGATGGGAAATGAGGCTGCAAAGTCAGGTTGTGTCCTGATTTGAAAGCCTAACAAGATATTAAAAAGAGTTTTAACTTCACCCAGAGGAAATGAGAAACCAAAAAGGGAATTTAATCTTCCACATGATGTTTCAGTTTTCTATTACTTCATAACAAAGCACTTCAAAATTTAGTGGCTAAAAATAACAGCAATTTATAATTTGTAATGATTCCGTGGGCCAGTGGGTAAGTTCTCCAAGTGGTTTCAGCCGGTGTCTCTCAGGCATTCAGGTAGGAACTCAGCTGAGGCTGGAAATCCAAGACACCTCACTCATGTCTGGGACCCTGGTGCCCACTGTGGTCTGCAGCACCTCATTCTCCACAACATGGCCCTCTTCCTCCAACAGTCAATTCTGGACCATCCTCCCCAATGCATGGTGGCTGGAGTCCAAGAGGGGTGATTTCTAGAGGACAAGCCCTGATGTACCAGCATTTATCAGCTCTGCCATTGCTTCATGTGTGCTGATATATGATTGGTCAAAGTCAGTCACATGGCCAACCCGAGTCAATGTCGGTCATGACTACCTAAGGACATGACACTGGGAGACATGCTTATGGGAAGTCACCGATGTGACCCATGTGAGGAAGAGGCCTTCCCGCAGAATGGAGGATGGTGTGGGGAGGGTGAAAAGGAACATAAAAGCTATCATTAGAGTCCAAGCTAAAGGTAAACAGAAACTATAATCAAGCAAAATTAATGAAATTAGAACAGGAACCATAACTAAAAATGAATAAATAAAAGCAGGCGATACAATTGTGTAAGGGGTTAGGAAGGGAGAGAGAGCTATTGCGGATACATATTTTAGTTGGAGACATCTAGTAGAGCAGTGGTTCTCAACCTTCTGGCCCTTTAAATACAGTTCCTCATGTTGTGACCCAACCATAAAATTATTTTCGTTGCTACTTCATACTGTAATGTTGCTACTGTTATGAATCATCATATAAATATCTGATATGCAGGATGGTCTTAGGCGACCCCTGTGAAAGGGTCGTTTGACCGCCAAAGGGGTCGTGACCCACAGGTTGAGAACCGCTGTAGTAGAGATTTGTATGGATCAGTTTGAAATATTTTATTTCATAATAGAAGTCTCAGTAACATATTTGGTTAAATTTCAGTCTAGTAACATATTTGGTTAAATTTTATTATTTCATTTATCATTTACTTCCAGCAGAAGAAGGAGTTGCAGGGTCCCCCAAAAACTCCCTGTGGCCCCTGAGGTCTCTGCCCTAACCCTCCCAGTCCCTTCTCAGGGTCCCTAACCCCAGGGAGGACGGATCCCTGCAGCTGCAGCACAAGCCAGGTCTCCTATACAAGGATCACTTGTCACATGACCATCAAAGGGTAAGTCAGGTTGTAGGGCTCTGCTGAAATTTCTGATTGGAACCGCAGAATTCAAATTCACTTGTCAAGTATCACCCCAGAGCAATTCTCCAGCACCATTTTTTCCCTAATCAGCAAAACACCATATTCAGAATGAACCAATCTTCTGTTGACTTTTATAACAAATAATTGATACAGTGCAATAAGATGAATTCTTCTTTCCTAAGCTCTTTTACTAGTGTACCATGTGGCCAGGGTTATATTTTCTCTGTCATCTTTTTAAAAAATTCATTCTACACAGAACTTAATATTCATCATAGGGTATAACTTATGAAATTCAGCAAAACTAAGAAAGATAAAAGGACCAAGCCACTGGGAGATAATCACAGTGGAAGTTTGATGGAGATGTCCAGACTTATTTCTTGTACTCTACACAGTTGGAATCTATACTTTCACAACTATATAATTATATAAAGTATAATTTTGTAACTGGATTTCTTACCATCTTTCCATGATCACAAATGGGGCTCTACATTATCATTTTTCGTTAGATATTCTGATTTGTAAAACAAATCCCTTATTGATGATACACACTTATATTTTCTCCATTACATAGGATTATATGAGATTACAAAGACTGATAAATTGCTTTTGTACATTTCGTTACCAGAAATATATAAGGAAAGAAAATGGGACACAAGGAAGATAATAAAAAACATAAGCATTTATGTCTAGGTTTGCCCCTAAAATTCTGTCTGTGTTATTGCTATACATGGAAAGTTACACGCGAGTTAAAAGTGGGTTCCAGCCCTGGCCCATGTGGCTCAGTTGTTGGGGCGTCATCCCATGTACCATGGTTTGATTCCCAGTCAGGGCACATGCCCCGGATGTGGGCTCGATCTCATGTAGATCAATGTCTCTCACACATCGATGTTTCCCTCTCTCTCTCCCTCTTTCTTAAAAATCAATAAAATTCTTTTTAAAAAGTGGGCTCCATACATTTTATTTAAGCCTTCAGTGTTCACCAAGCCCTTACATTCTGTAAACTCTTTGTGGCTAGTTATTCCTTTTATGAGCTCAATAATTTAGCATTTGAGAAGTTTCACTGAAGTTCATCATTACTGTCTTTATGACTCCCTCACCAAAACTTTAAAGCCTAATTTTTAGCTCTAAATCAAAACCACCTGAAAGGTGCCTGGCTCAGGTACCACCCCTAATATCCACATTTCCTTGGCCATGTCATCATGTCAGTCTGTTAAACAATAACCAACAACTGTGTAGGTCCTCTGCGTCTTTTATGATAAAAAGTGTTGCATGTGTAAAAAACTTATTTTTAGCTCTTCCAATATATATATATATACACACACACACACACACACACACACATGTGTATATATATATATATACTATATTATATATAGTATGTATATAGTATATGTGTGTGTATATATATACACATACAAGGTGGGGCAAAAGTAGACTTACAGTTGTGAGTATGGGAAACACAGTTTATTCTAGTATTATTACTTATTAATTATTGCATTATTTTCCATATGAACAACTGTAAACCTACTTTCTCCCCACCCTATGTGTGTGTGTGTGTGTGTGTGTGTGTGTATATATATATATAATATCATGAAATCCTAACCTTCTAGCAATCTTCCCCATTCTTTTGATGATTGTTGAGAGCTTTAACTAAAATGTATCAAAGAAATATAGCCCGGCACAACCATTTCTTTTCTTTTTTTGAGACTCAACTAATAGTAGTTCCTGCTTCCTGCAGCAGCTTCCCCTACAAGGATCTTCAAGCACGCGGCAGAATACATGCATAGAATTAGCATCACTCACACGGGGGAGAGAGGCATGCTGAATCCATAGCCATTCTTCACCTGCCATGTTACAAAGCCCAGCGCAGTAGGATTTAAGAACATGATCAAAGAGGAACTTTTCTAACCGAACCTCCAGGGGAATATAGGGTGACAGTATAATTACCCCAGTTAGAATTTAGCCAGCCACAGAATTAATACTACCACGACTCCTGCAGGAAACAAAGAGACAGCAGAGGACCCAAAGGTCTTTAATGGCCCAAGAGGTCACCCCCTCAGTTTTATATCTCACCCTAGAGACACATGAGATATTTCCCCCCTGACCAGGATGCCATCCAAGGCAGTCCCTTCTATTTTTTAACTAGACTGGAGAAAATAGTACTATTATTTTAATGGTACATTGCATTTACGTTGCCGAGGCTTCCTAGAGACCCTAAGGCCTACAGCGTAGGCAGGTCATGACAGTGGAAGAGACAGCTTGGTCTCTCTTGCATGGTCAGGATGGAGACATGGCTTTTTCTGCAGGGCAGCCTTCATGGACGAACACACAGGGCATGAAAGGAGTCCTTTAACGGTGAAGACTTTAGTTATCTGGCTGCCCTGAGATAAACTCAAACCCCTTGGCTTTGGCATCCTGGCATACCATGCAGTGGAAGGGTCTCTGAGATTTTCCTCACCATCCCCGATAGCAGCAGTCACTAAAGGTCAGGCTAGGAACTTCTCTCTCCTCCTTACATGCGTGTCTTTTCCGTGCACCCCGGAGCCAGGGTCCACCGAGGTCGCTGTGAGGGTCCACAGGCCAGAGGAGCTGTCTCCACAGCTCGGTGCCTCCCTCGAAATGGCAGCTCCATACTCACAGAAGGAGCTCTGCTAGAACTCCGCTGTAGGCCGCTTTATGCAAGTTCATCGAACGTGCCACAGTGTTCCACAGCCTTAATTAGCAGCAGCATCTCGGGTACTTCCACCAAGATGCAGGAGGCACCCGTGCCCTCCAGAAAAGCGGGCGAGATCTGGGCATTTTCTTCCTTTAGACCAGGAGGGTTTGAAGAATAATTTTACAATTAGATAACATTACGAATGATGAAAGCTAGCGAGCGGAAAGCAGCCAGAATTAATTACTTACTTGAGGGTCTGCTCAGGCCTCTTTGGCGGTGTTCCTGCTGATTTTATTACGGCAAATTAACCCTTGGTATTCGGCTTGGGGGCGCTCAATACAACCGCAGACTCAGGGCCCTCTGCTTCCCACCAGGCCTCGTCCTCCTCTCCAGCCCTGGCTCCCCACCGAGCAGCTTCAGCTCCTCATTATTCCCTTTCTCTTACTCATTTCATTTGTTTGATCACTAAGTGAACATGGTATTTTAGAAATAAGACATGGTATTTCCAGAAGTAAAACTGCATTTGGAGAACATTATGGTTGTACCTCCCAGCTCTCTCTCTCTCTTCAGCCCCCTGACAGCAGGTCACGTGCGTCTCCCCTGGAATAGATGGGTAAGTATCTGAGTAATGAATGACTGGTGTCCACAGGTGAGGGAGTACTGCTGCTCCTTAATCTAACATTTATTTAACAAACACTTATTCAATACTTTACTGTGCCCTGGGACTTCTTTTAGGGTTATGAGAAATATACAAATGTTTAAGACATGGTTCCGGACATCAAAACCTTATATGTAAAGAGGGATATGAATACCAAAAGAACAAGTTTATGTACTCTGTTTTAGAAAATAATGCCATATTTTCATAAATTAGCATAAAACTATATATCATAATGAGAAATGCTACTCTAAATATAAATAATTTCATATATTCAAGGTAAAAAGTAATTATTTAGAGCATGGGTGGGGAATATACAGCTGGCTGGCCTTATACAGCCTGTGAAATCATTTGGTCTGGCCCTGCCAAGGTATTAGGGGTAAGTTAATTAAATGTTTGATCAAATATAGCAGGCTAATTTTTAAGTTGATAATTTTGTATGGCCTGTAAATGATGTGATAAATATCCAAATGGCCCTTGGCAGAAAAACGGTTCCCCACCCCTGATTTAGAGAAATACAGAATTAGTGTCCATGTTTTATATAAAGGCCATTTTGGACTATATCAATCCAAGAAGACCAAAAACAATGTCATGACACTAATGAAATTTTTAGCATTCTCTTGTGTTGGGTCAGTAACGTTATTCATATTCAAACATGAAGAAACTGAGATAAGTGCTATTAACCTTCAAAAGAAATTTGAAGCTGCTAAATTAAAAGCTGGCACACAGTGAAATCATAAACACTTAATAGAAAAAGAGTAAAGCATGTAGGAAAGAATGAACACATATATCGAAAACTTGGAATAATATAATTTTTATGATTATGCATTAAGTTCAGCAATGAAATTCTTCTGTCCAAAGCAAAATTGGAAACATTATGAGAATACAACTCTCATTTCATGATAAAAAGCTCATTCTAGTTATCTAGAAGAGGTATATTTTCTCTATATAAGAAACTATGTCTGAAGAATGTAAGGAATGTAATTTCAACAACAATTTCATGAAATGTGCAAGAATGTTTTTCATGTAATTGTTTTTACATTGTGTCTTAATAAACATTGAAAATAAGAAGGCAAACAACTCAATAAAAATAGGCAAACCATATAAGCAAACAGTTCATCAAAGATATACACATAGTCAATAGGTACATGAAGAGATGTTGAACATCATTAGTCATCAAGGAAATGCTAATGAAAGCCACAATGAAATACTGCTACACACCTATTAGAATACTTAAAGACAAGAAGACGGAAATTCTGAGGGTTGGCAAGAATGTGGAGCAGCTTAACCTCTTATACACTGCTGGTGGGAATGCAACATGGTAGAAAAATGTTGCAAAAACAGTTTGGCAGTTTCTTATAAGTTCAAATACTCTTACTATAGGACAGATCAATTCCATTCTTGTGTATTTACCCAAGAGAGATTAAAAACATATATCCACACAAAGACTTCTATGTAAGTGTTCTTAGCAATGTTGTAATAGAATCCCAAAATTGAGAAACCTACATGTCTGACAACTATTGAGTGGATAAATCTAGCCCAGCCGGTGTTGCTCAGTTATTGAGTGTTGACCTATGAACAAGGTCACAGTTCAATTCCCAGTCAGGGCACATGCCCCAGTTACAGGCTCGATCCACAGTGGGGGGCATGTAGGAGGCAGCTAATGGATGATTCTCTCTTATCACTGATGTTTTTATCTCTCTCTCCCTTCCTCTCTGAAATAAATAAAAATATATACTTAAAAAGAATTATATATCTATACAATGGACTATTACTCACAAACAGTCAACAAAAAGGTGTCTCTACTATCATGGAGTTTACATTCTCATTAGGGAGACAAGTCAAAATATACATGAAGAGCAACAAATAGTAAATAGTATTGTAAAAAAATGAAGGTGATCATAGATAGTCATTAAAGAGCTGCTATTTTTGAGCATTTAGGGTGGATGGTCAGGGAAGACTGCTATTAGAGCAAATACGTGAAGGAAGAGCGGGAATAAGCTGTGAAAATATCTGGGTGTACCTTGATGGAGGAAAGAGAAAGTTTAAAGACCCCAGAGAAGGAAGCAATATGATATGTTAGGAGAATAGAAAGACACCTGGTATATGGGAACCATAGGAAGAGAGGGCAAGAGGGTACCACATCGGTAGACACAAAGTCGTTTTTTTATTTAGTGTGTTAAAATCTCGTCTTCCCAACCTCAGATCAATGGCACTGGAACAACAGCTATTAACATTTGCAACACTGTTCTATGTAAATGCCAAAGTGTTCTTTAGTCTTCCCCTAAGAGGACAGAGTTCAAAAGCAGTTTCACCACCATCCATACAGTTTGCTAATAACCATAAGAAATTAAGAAAAATTAGAAGTAGCATTAATTTTTGAATCCCCAAGAAATCTTTAAATCGGCTACCACATCTGTAGCAAGCTGGAGATTTTACATAAGATGTACTGTTGCTGTGGTAACATTACACCATTCCCTCTAGCAACTGCAAGAGCAAGGTGTGGACATAACATGCTCTAGTGATTTCACCATCTTTGATGTAAGGTGGAATCCAGGCAGATGTTATGTCAAGTAATTGTCACTTATTCTTGGAAAACATCCTCAGAGGGATTGCAGCTCCTACATCAGTCCTTCATTTTCTCTTCCTTAAGGAGCAGCATGACTATTTCAAGTCTCTACCCAAGATCTGTGACCTTCCTTCCTTTCTTCTTTGTTCTCCTCCTTCCTTGACTTCTTCCTTTCTAATTGTTTATTGCATAATTATTTGTTGACCACCTACTATGTGTTGGACACTGTTCTAAAATGATGGAGATAAACAAGACAAAATTCCATCCAAGTACTAACCAGGCCCGACCCCGCTTGACTTCCAAGATCAGATGAGAACGTGCACATTCAGGGCTTTGTGACAATATGGATGGACCTGGAGAACATCATGCAAAGTGAAATAAGCCAGTTAGAGAAAGACAAGTACCATATGATTTCATTCATATGTGGAATTTAATGAACAAACTGAACTACTAAGCAAAATAGAGGCACATTCATACACAGAGAGCAGGCAGACAGTTCTGTTGGGGGGAGGGGAGGTTGGATGGATTGAGCCAAAAAGAACAAAAGACAATTTATGGACAACAGTGTGGTGATTGCAACAGTGTGGATAACAGTGAGGGGGTGGGTGGAGGTGGAAGAGGGCATAGAGGAGATAAATAGTGATGGAAAAAATAAAATGAACCCCCCCCAAATAAAAATAAAATAATAATTTCTTTAAAAATGACAAAATCTCTGATTTGTGAAGCTTACACTCTAATAAGGAATATGGGTAATAAATACAAGTGAATAAAAATATAATAGAAATAGCAATAAGTGCTATCAAAAAAATAATATTGTATAAGCAGTGATGGTGTAGGTTAGTGTGGTATTTTAGAAGGCATAATTAAGGAAGTCTATCTAAGTACTGACATTTAAGTAGAGACCTGAAGGAATTGAGGGAGTGAAGATTCTAATATTCGGAAAGAGGAAGCATGTGCAAGGAAGCTGTATTAGAATGCACTTGGGTTATTCGGGAACTACAGGAATGTTGAAGGAGATGGGAGTGGGGAAAGGGGTGGGGGATGCATAAGGAAGACTCAATTTATAGAAGACATTGCCATACATAGAAAGGATGTGGTTTTCACTTTTAGCATGATTATGGGGAGTTATTAAGGAACTGGATTGCTGCCTGGAGAATGTCAAGATCTTGCATGTATTTTTTAAGTTTCACTCTGGCTGTAGACTAGATAATATATAGTAGAAATCTTGGGGAGAAGAGTTGAAGTGGGAGAAATTAAGAAGTTACTTCTTGATTCCATGTTAGAGATGATCATGATTTAGACTAGGGTGATTGCCTTCATAAATTATGTAGCATTTGAATTTAGCCTCGAAGAATGTTGTGTCTGGATTATATTCATCTGAATGTAGAAATCCTTTTTTAATGCATTCACACATAGGTAATTCAATTATTTTTCTATGAAATAAAAAATCTGCAGATATGAAGTCTAGTACAAATTCAGCTGCTCAAGGAACTAACAAAAAAGCCACAGGTTCTACTTTGTTTCCTACTTCACAATCCTTCATATGCCTCTTATCCTCCTGGTTGCAGAGTGGCAGCTTCCCCTCCAAGCACAGCAGCCACATTCCAGGGAGAAAGAAAGGAACAACCAGGAGGAGGGAGCATTGCCTATTACATCAGGGAAGGAAACTTTCACAGCTGACCCTTGTAAGCTTTGCTCATGTTGTACTGGCCTGAACTGGATGACATGACCAACCCAGAAAGACAGAACTCTGAGGATGGGAATATTTTTGACAAGATTCATTTCTATCACAAAGTTGAGGCTTTATTGGTAAGAAAGAAGAGAATATTGATATTTTTGAGCAACTGGAAGTTCTACCAATAGATGGGTAGGTAGGATTTACACAAATAAGGATGGAATGAAAGGTGAAAAATATGTTCAAGAGAAATAAGTAGCAGAAGACAAGGGTGAAAGGAAGAAGGAAGAAGGAAGAAGGAAGAGGAAGAAGAAGAAGAAGAAGAAGAAGAAGAAGAAGAAGAAGAAGAAGAAGAAGAAGAAGAAGAAGAAGAAAGGGGAGGAGAAGAAAGAGGAGAAGGGGAGAAGAAGAAGGTAGAGGGGGAGGGGGAGGGGAAAGGGAAGAGAATAAGGGGGGAAATGAAAAAAAAGCAAGGTAATCAAAAGGAAAGACTGGGGTAGTTAGAGCAGTCTTAGGCAGTAACTATTAGGTAACTCTGGAAGTTGGTTGATGTCAAACCATGGGGGTGTTAAAGGTGTTGGACTTTAATGCTGTAGGTAAACTAACGACACTATGAATTCAAGAAAATTCAAGGAAAACCAATAGTTTGTGGCACAGTAACAGTTCTTAACCCCCAGGTCACTAGCAGAGACACACTGAGATAATTTGTGCATGGTGCTTAGCCGACCTCCTGGCACATAGGGGCTAGGACCACTATTCTATGACCCACTGAAATGCAGAAGGATCACAAGTAGGATGGACAATTAGGAGGCTTTTACCAGAACACAAAGAGAGAAAGAGAGAGCTGGAAGCAGGCTGGATGAAAGGAAGTTTTCATCATCTTACAGCAAACATATAGGAGCCACTGGAAAAATAAAAGAATGTGCTGCTTAATGATGGGGATTTGTTCTGAGAAATGAGTCGTTAGGTGATTCTATCCTTGTGCGAACATCACAGAGTGCACTCAAACATACTTAGATGGTACAGCCTACTACACACCTGTACAAACATCATAGAGTACACTCACACAAACCTAGATGGTACAGCCTACTGCACATCTGTGTGAACATCATAGCATGCAATCACACACACCTAGATGCACCGCCTTCTACATACCTGTGCTAACGTCACAGCATGCACTCACACATACCTAGATGGTACAGCCTAGTACACACCTATGTGAACATCATAGTGTACACTCACACAAACCTAAATGGTACAGCCTACTACACTTGTATGTGCTGAACTGTTACACCCCTGGCAGTCTGTTTACACCAGCATCACCACAAACACATGAGTAATGTGTTGTGCTACAAAATTATGAAGACTATCAGATCACTGGGCAATAAGAATATTAAAAATAAAGAATATTTCACCTCCATTATAATCTTATGGGACCACCATGCTACATGCAGTTAGTCACTGATCAAACATCATTATGTGGTGCATGACTGTTTTCGAAGGGAGGGGGAAGAAAGAGTCAAAGATGTTTGTTTGTTTGTTTGTTTAATATATTTTTATTATTTATTTCAGAGAGGAAGGAAGAGAGAATGGGAGATAGAAACGTCAATGATGAGAGAGAACCACCAAACGGCCGTCCCCCACATGCCCCATACTGGGTATCGAGCCCACAACCCGGGCATGAACCCCGACCAGGAATCGAACCATGACCTCCCATTTCACAAGTCAAACATCATGTTCTATCCATGAGATAGAGAAATGCTAACGTCCTATGGCAGACAAGATTATTAATATACTAGTGACTCGGTGCACGTATTCATGCAAATTGAAAGGAAATTAATTAGAAGGTGGCCGGCGGGGCGGGACTGGGTGAGACGGGCTGGACACACCCTGGAGCCAACCTCCCGTGGTCCCTCCCCACTGGCTGCACCTGGGATGGTGCCGTGGCTCAAAGGGCATCTGCTGAGTGAGCGGGGTCCCTCTAGCAGGTGGGGTCCCTCGGCCTGGCCTGCAGGGATTGGCCTGAAACCAGCTCTCGGACATCCCCCGAGGGGTCCCGGAGTATGAGAGGGCACTCTGCAAAGTTGCTGTCATACAGGGTGTGGAACACAAACACAAGTGTGCAGTAAACCAGATTCGGGGCCGACAGTGCCCCAGCAACAACATAACCCACGGCCAAAGGTGGAATCTCATGGCCCTGTGAGGAATCAGGCATATATATATATATATATTAACTTGTGCAGAAACAAGTGAGAGGTATTTCCTTCACTCTCATATCAAGAATTCTTCCTGTCCTGAGCCTGGGCTCTCTGAACTAGGGAGGTAGTTAACATGGAAAATCTCCCACACAGGCTGTAATTTGGGGACTTTAGCTCCACCAAGGAAAGGTTGGGCTGGAGTGGAAGGGATTAGAAAGCCGAAAAAATATGGAGAGAGAAAGAATACATGTGTTTCCCCAAGACACGCAAGGTGCGAGTGGGGCTGGTGCTGGAAATTCGAGAAGAGATGGCACCTGTGTCCTCTAATGCTCAAAAGCTGAAGGGTTTCCTTTTGGGGTTGACACAAAATTGGGGAGACAGGCATTGCCCAAACTAGTAGGCGGGACATGGCGCATGCAGAGGTGAGGCAGCAGGCAGAAAGGGGGAGTGCTGAGGAGCCATGGGGCAGAGGGACCCCAGATGGCAGAGGCCCAAGGATGGGAGCTGAAGACAGGTCCCACCCCTCCTCACAGCTGCTGTGTCCTGGGCACCATGGCATCTGCCCAGCCAGACACCAGGAGATTCACCTCACTGAGACACATCCTGGCCACCTCGCTCAGTCTGAAGACGGACAGACCACCCTCCACAATGTATTTTGGGTGCTTGGGACCAACCCCTTTGCCTTCTACCCACTGTCTGAAGGGTCTAGGAGTCTCAGGGGATGGAACACTACCTTGTAAAGGTGCGGTGATTTCTTCCCTGCAGCGAAATGGAGAAATGAACCATTCTAGCCCCTCACCTTGTGACCCCCTCCAAACTTTAAAGAGGACAATGTGAATGGCCGCACGGCTTCAGGGGCTGGCAGGTCAGGTCCCCTTCAATCATCACACCCAGACCTGCGCGAGGGAGTCCAGATTTAAAATGTCATTTTAAGGCTTTATGGTCAGATCATAAAACAAAACAGATTTATGAGATAAATAAAACACAGCTCCTTTCTTAGAGCTTGGCCACAAAAGAATTCTCTCTCTCCTTTTTCAGTCCCGGGTACTATAGTTTTGGGGGCCATGCCCTTTGTCTGAAAGGAAAATGTGTGAGCCTCCTCGCCTGCAGGAGAGGAGCAGTGGCCTGCGGCTGGCTCCTCTGTTCTCTACCCGGGTCATCTTAATTGGTCCCAAGCTGATTTGGAGAGAAAGAGGCTGGGATTCTCACCTGGAGAACTGACTTCCCTTGTGATGGAGGAGCTGGGAAATGCTTTGGGGAGGGGCAGCGCCTCCCCCTCTCTGCGGGGAAGAGCTCGCCTTCAACACACTCACCCCGTGCAAGGAGCACGTGCTGGAGCAAGGCAGGTCTCATGCAAATCGAAGAACAGAAGCCGCCACCAGCTGCCCCGCCGCTTTGCTCCATCCATGTTTGGTTAGCTAATTGAATTCCCCTCTTATGTTCTCCGTTCTCCTTTCAGGCTGGCAGACAGCGGTGCCATTGGCGACACAGTTCCCTGTCTGAACCGGCTGCCAGAGCCACCGCAGTCAACTCCTTCTTGAACTCGCTGTGTGCTAGTTCAGAGAGCACTTTGCTACCATCAGCCCACCACGGCACTTCCGAATGGCTGGCTGTAATTGGGTTCGGAGGAGTTCAAAGCCCTGCTCCAGCATCCTTGTATCAAAGCTCATTGAACAACAGGGGAACCGTGCGCGGCAATGCAGGCGTGGGGCGAGGAGTTATTAGTGGAATACATTCAAATCCGTCACGCTCCATTCCTGGGCACACAACTGGGTTTTGGTTCAGCTTTGACGAGTTCAGGTGTGGTTCCCAGGAGGTGGCTCCTGGAATCGCTGTAAAAATATCTCATTTGTACTCATGCACTTTGCCTGTTTCAGAGCAGATCCTTGTGAGACTAATTTCCTTTTTTTTTTTCTTTTAATGTCAAGCCTTTCTCCAGAGGTTGTTCATTCATCATATTTATTTTCTTGGACGTGATTTTAACAAGCCTTCCCCCGAAGAGCTGGTGGCTATTAACTTTACTGAACAGTTGCTCAAGAGAGAGTTGAAAGCAAATGGTCTCGGGGAGAGGATTGGGCCACCGTGTCTGATGGGTATTCATCTGTCCCCGGATGCATTTCATTGACTCTTCTTCATAAGTCATGAGCAAGAAGAGCGAGAGGAACAGCCCTCCGTCTTTCCATGAAATGGTAGATTCCAACCACCGCTAAATACTAAATTCTGATTTTAGTGGGAGCGTTTTGAGACCCCGAGAACAGAAATCATGGTAAGAGACTGATATCAAGGGGAGATGGCTTGTCAGGTGGCTGCTTTAATATCCCTGACTTAACTAGAGGACCTTCTCAACTCTGCCATAGTCATATCCTCGGCACGACCCAGGGGGATTGCACACTTCCCAGAATGCATTGTGCCCATCTCCCACATTGAGGGCCAGGGACTGTAATAGTCATTAAAGTGGTTCTAAGTATCTCCTGAAAAACTTGCTGTTCAACAGAGAGATGTCCTCAATCACACAGCAAACAGATCATCTAACCTCCGTTTGGAAACCTTCAATGCCTGGTACTTCACCTTTCCATAAAGCAACTGTGTTCGCTGTTTAACAATCAGAATGATTACAAAATTCTCCCTTCGTGGAATTGTATCTGCTCCCCAGATTATCATTGTTTCAGTGCATCTTTTATAGCAACTGACAACTATTTACTCCTGTTCTCACAAACATAGCTCCTCCACTTAGAAAACCACATTGTCATTCTTATTCACCATTCATGCACGGCACAATATTTATTGGGCATCAGGTCTGGGCTGGGTGCTGGGGGCATGTCTCTACCCTCAGAGGACGCAGAATCCAGGGAGGAGAATTCTAGTTCTGCTAAGTGCCACATTTACCTTCATTTACTTCTCTCTACATAAAACATTTCACATCATTCATTCTTTTCTAAATAAAGATAGCATGCACCTGTTCACCTCTTATCATGATGCCATTGACATGTGCTGGAAATGAACACAGCTCTTCACATTCTACCCCACCGTTGTTTCCTCTGCACTTCAGCCTAATCCAGCATTCACTGAACATTCTATTGTCTAAGATTTGGTTTGTGTCAACGAAAACCCATTTTATGTTGTTCTGAAACACTAAGGGAGGAGGAGGGTGGGGAGGGAGAGGAGCAGGGATGGGGGATGGCTAAACTTAACTGATACGATAAATCCCCTTTTACTAGTACAATACAGTCTTAGTGCAGGAAGTCTAACTCAGCCCCAATTTTGGTGAGTGGCCTTTCCGAATATGTCACTCCCAGCACGCCTCACACACAACTGACTTTGATCTCCCAGGAAATGCTGGGGATACTTGGAAATCATGACAGTTGTGGTTTCCGTCATGCACCTATGGAGAGCGTATTTTCATTAATAATTAATTGTCCTTGAAGCATTAACCTATACGATTTCAAAGCAGGCTTAGCAAGAAAGGAAATAATACCAGTCACAAAACTGTATGCAGCTCCCTTCCTGCCCCTCCTCCTCCTGGGGCCACGGTCATTGAGCCACTCAGTTAAGGTCAGACAGCCCACTTTTCCATCTTTCCTGACATTTTTCTTATAATTGTCTTTTTTCCATCTCCTCCCCATAGAACATACGCTCCAGGAGGCCAGCAACTTGGTTTCGTTCATCACTGAATCCCCTAATACATAAAACAGCACCCTGTATTGTATGTTAGCTACTAGAGATGTTTGTTGAATGACTGTATGAAAGGATGGATGAAGGGATGAACTTGGTAAGTGGGGGAAGAAATACCTGCACTGTCTCACCCCAGAACTCAGGGATCCAGGCCTGATGACAGCCAGCTGTCCTGCCCAGCTCTATGCTTTATGTTGAAATACCACTGTGCCTCCTTAGATCAGGGAAGATCGTAACAAACCCTCCCTCTAAATTTGTGCAGAGAACAGCATCTATTCTATTGCAAAGCTCCACTAAGTCCAGGGCCACCTCTAGCTCTGAGCTCCTTCTTCCTCTGAAATTGTGCATAGATAATCTCATGGTGCTCTCCCAGCACTGCATCTACTCAGCCCTGGAGTTCAATTTTCCCAGATTTTCACAGAAAGCTATTCACGTGCAGCACTGAGAGAGATTTGAGAAGACAAACAGGCAAAAACAAACAAACAAACAAAACACACTACTCAAATATAATATAAAATACCCCGATTTCTAAAACTCCTCAGTTTCCCTGTCATGTGGCTTGACTCCTCTCTCCTTTCTCTCTTTCTCCATTCAATTCTCAGTTTACAACTCTATCCAGCCCATCCAAGAGCAAAGAAGTGAATTCTGCTTTCTGATGCAGAACAATTAAGCAGTTCCTCTGCCTGGAAACTTAGCTTCAGCCCCCTCTTTCATATGCAAAGACTAGTCAACAGGTTGAGTCATCAATTGACATTACCAGGTCATCACCAAGGCAGGTGGAATTCTATGGATCCCTCCCCAAGACTCCTGTCCTCTGGTTTTTCAATCAAGCACCGATGAAGGTTCTGCTGGGAAGGGATTACACAGATAGCTGAAGCCCCCAGTCAATTGATCTGAAAATCAGAGTGTATCTAAGTAGGCCCAACCCACTCAGATCAGCCTTTTGAAAGCAGCAAGTTTTCTCTGACTGGTAGCAGGACAAGTAGTCAGAGGGATTCAGTGCACAGGGAGATCTGACACACCGTGGCTGGACTGAAGATGGAGTTACCCACTTGAGAAGGAATGGCAGTGGCCTTGAGCTGAGAGAGACCTCTAGCTGACAAGCAGGGAAGAAAACAGGGCCTCTGTCCTTCAACCACAGGGAACTCAACATGGCCAACAAGCTGACTGAGTGAAAGCAGGTTCCTTCCTGATGAATTAAAAAAGGAGTCCCATCCGGCCCAAACCTGCTTTCAGCCTGCTGAAAGCCTAAAACAGCCGAGAACTCCTCTGAGCCACCCCAGATTTATGACCCATAGGACTGTGAATAATGCATCTATATGGCCTAAGCTGGTACATTCATGGTAGTTTATTACATAACAATAGAAAACTAATACAATCACCATCATTTTCATCACTTGTGTCTCAGTACCTTTGCTAAGCACTTTATATAATTATTTCATCTAATCCCAATACCCATCACTACTTGGATAATACAAATATCTTTATTTTACAGGCCACAAAGGACTCCAGAGTGGTGGAGTCTGGAGTTATATATAATAAATTGCAGAACCGTAATTCAAATCCAGGCAGCCAGGGCTCTTAACCAATATGGGTTTCTGTCTCCCTAAATCACCACCTGCCATGTGCCACCCAGTGCCTTCTCTACCAAGCTCTTCCTCTTTCCCCAATTCTAACTGGGCATATTCTGTCTTTCTTCTGATTACCTAACTGGGTCACAACCTTGTTCAGATGAACTCTTGCCCCATTCCTCAACCCCAAAGGACTCTGCCCACAATGAACTAGAAAAGAAGTAAAAATGTGAGGGGCAGCATCACTTGAAAAGGAACGGATATTTCCATGCGTCACTCAAAGGCTAGCTTTCACCTTCTGCTGTCTACCAGACAGCATCACAAGGATTGGGACGTCCTGGCACATTTCAGTGGTTTTCAGAATGGGCTCAAATGCTAGATGAGATATGAGAAACTCGGCCTTCAAAATGCAGATTGGACCTCAGGATGATAACCCAGAACACCAGATCTTGAGAATGTGTGTGTGCATTGTGTGTAGGCATACCTGCATGTGTTCAGTAGGCACACACTATTATTGCTTTAGAAGTTTTCACATGTTGGGTTTCACAAAGTATACATGCCCTTCGTGTTGGCTTTCGATGTCTCAATTTGAAGTTAACCAGAAAGGCCAAGTTCAAAGTAGAATTTAAAAAGTACCTACTGCACTGTCCCTTGAGAGCAATAAGTCCCTCTGCTTTTAGAGAGTGAGGGACTCTGTGAAAGCTATGCAAGATTTTAAGACTATAACTGAATTTTCCACCGAAAGATTTTAAATGGTGAAAGCAAAACCCCCTTGTGACTTTAGATATTCTTCACCCTTCCTTGATTTGAGCAAAGTCAACAAAGCGCACTGCTTCTTGGGAGCAGGTAGAGCCTCTGAACAGAGATAGGGCATATGCAAACAGATTTGGGTTTGGGTGATAATTTGGTAAATGTAATGCTAGACTACCCCTGTCACTACCAGGCTCTCTATCAGAGTAGATCCGAGGTCAGTGCCTTCCCAAAGTAGTAATTATAAAGAAGAGAAAAGTATTTTCCTTTGGACTTTGGTATAATTACAACAGAATTCTGTTGACTTCAGGAACATTCCATACTTAATCTATCTCAGCAGGCTCACTGCTTCAAATTTAGATTTGATCCTCAAGAATCTTATCAATTTTATAGCTGGAGGAAAAATCTTTTTGTGGGGATGGAGAAGGCTCATTTTAGTTACACATGATGAAAAATATCCCCTAGTAATGTGGATCACAGTTTGATGCTTTCCAGGGTGAGTGAGGAATTCTGGGAAGGGTGCTAGGTCAAGGCCATAGAGTAAAAAAAGTGTAGCAGGGAAAGGTTTGTGGCAGAAATCAAGGCACCAAAGACATCACAGAAGACTATGGGTCTCTCTAGCCTGATTTCCAAACCTAGATTACAGTTGATTGTTTTCTAACACCGAATTATAATAGTTTAATGAGCTGGTAATTCTTACTCCTCTTAGAACCTGGTACAAGTCACATGGAAGGAAGTATAGTATAATGTTTGAAGCAGGGCTATGATTCAGTTAGAGCTGGATGGAATTTTGGCTTCACCAAATTATGTAAATTAGCACAAATGATTCAACATTTATGCATCTGCTTTTCTGTTTTCTATATCATGGGGATAAGAGTACTGTGAGACTAAAATTGAGATCGGGTACTGTTTATAAAATAATTCTTGGCACAGTGGTTACATGTAAAACATTTTAAATAAATAAATATTGTCAATGATGGTGATGATAGTGGTGATGATGATGGTGGTGGTGGTAATGGTGATGATGATGAAGAAAAAATGGAATAGTCTCTGGTAGTAACAAAATATGTAGAGAATAAGCAAGTCTTATAAATCACATACATGTGACATTAAAAGTGAATAAGCCTGGCTGGCGTGGCTTAGTGGTTGACCTGAACAAGGAGGTCATCATTTGATTCCCGGTCAGGGAACATGCCCAGGATTGTGGGCTCCATCCCCAGTGTAGGACATGCAGGAGGCAGCCAATCAATGATTCATATTCTCTCTCTCTCTCTCTCTCTCTCTCTCTCTCTCTCCTGTCACCTCTGAAATCAATAAAAATATTTTTAAAAAGTGAACAAAAAAGATGAAATGATAATTAGGCTGGGATGAGATGAAAGAAATATAACAAACAGGAAGGGTCGGGGGAATGAGGGGGAAAAGAAGAATCATTCAAAATCTTGAAAAAGAACTTCCATTGATGTCCAATTTCTCCTGTCCTGATTTCCACAACGGGAAAAACAGAACTGAGGGGTTAGTATCTGTTTCTATTTACAACCACCGCTAGTCAGAGCAGCCAGGACACATACATCCACAGTAGTATTATGAGCTATGCCACTGCAGCTCCAATCCCCTTTTCAACTTGACTGCTGCTCCCAACCTCCTCCTATGTTTTTCCTGGGACTAGAAGCTACGTAGGAGTCACAGGGAGAAAACTACACTAGAGCAGCCCAGTATGGCTCAGAGAATGTGTTAAAAGTGGGATCTGAACATTCTCCACTCCCGGCAATACTAGAGAGAAATGATGGGTTAAACCCAAAATGGCAACAAAAACCAGGGAGATTCAAATTGAAAGACTAGAAACATGGAAAGATGAAAATGTGTAGTAGGCAAAACATCAGAAGGCTAGGCTAACACTGGCCATCAAGAACCAGAGATTAATAAGAACCAAAGGTGCAAAGCAAGGTCATCCAGAGATAGGGTTGCCAGATTCCCCCAATGAAAATGCAGGATGCCCAGTTAAATTTGACTTTCTGATAAACCCAAAATAATTGTTTTGACTACAAATACATCCTGTGCAATGTTTGGGACAAACTTATACTAAAGTGATATGTGTAGTTTATCTGACATTCAAATTTAATTGGGAGTCCTCTATTTTACCATTAAACCTATGCAGAGAACTTGTGAATTAACTTGCCAGTAGGTAGCTTGTGGTGAAATCAGATCAGTATCAGTGAAGCGTTGGAAAAGGCAGAGGACTGGGAGGGAATACAAAGGAGGAAAGTGAGATCCGTTATGGTTGAAGATGCCGGGAGCAAGATGGAACAGATAAGCAGCCTCACAGTTATGAGTTAAATCAAACTCCAGAGCAAGGAAGAGAACTGAGAGTGAAGAGTGCTTATCACAATGGAAATAAAGTCGTTCAGAGGGGTCTTGTTGTCAGGAGTTT
The DNA here is from genome assembly GCF_000147115.1 of Myotis lucifugus. Lineage (NCBI taxonomy): Eukaryota > Metazoa > Chordata > Mammalia > Chiroptera > Vespertilionidae > Myotis > Myotis lucifugus. Next base: position 2,113,409 of record NW_005871173.1, read on the forward strand.
CTTTTCAAAGCTCCAAGGCTTCCTAGCCTGGCACTTAGTAGTTCTCCCCTTCCCTCTCCTCCTTCCTGGAAACTGACATCTTAGTATTTACATGGAGACTTATCCCAGCCTCACTTTTATACTTCCCACTGGGAAGGCAGTTTTTCTTGGTTGGGATAGGCTAGACCCGTGGTCGGCAAACTCGTTAGTCAACAGAGCCCAATATCAACAGTACAACGATTGAAATTTCTTTTGAGAGCCAAATTTTTTAAACTTAAACTATATAGGTAGGTACATTGTTATTAACCTAATTAGGGTACTCCTAAGGCTTAGGAAGAGCCACACTCAAGGGACCAAAGAACCGAATGTGGCTCGCGAGCCGCAGTTTGCCGACCACGGGGCTAGACCACCATTTATCCATTCATTTAACAAGTATATATTGAATGCCTACTATTCATCAGGCAGTGTCCTGGGAGCCAGATCTGTTTGTGAAGTGTGTTTTTAAAACTTATCTTTACTGTTGAAGGTATTACAGATGCTTCTTTTTCCCCCATTGACCCCTTCTAGTCCCCCCACAGCCACCCGCCCCCCCCCACCCTAGGCCTTCACTGCACTATTGTCTGTGTCCATGGGTTATGCATGTATGCATACAAGTTCTTTGGTTATTTCTGAGGCAGCCCCAAATCCATGAGGATTGCCTCTTTAAACTGCAGATTCCTGCCCCCCAAACAGCTAGAAGCACATCTAAAGGGGTCTAGGAATCTGCATTTTCATGCTTTCAGATAATTCCTAGATTTTTTTTTATTGATCTACTAACCATTTTTTAAAAATACATCTTATTGATTTTTTACAGAGAGGAAGGGAGAGGGATAGAGAGTTAGAAACATGGATGAGAGAGAAACATCCATCAGCTGCCTCCTGCACACTCCCTACTGGGGATGTGTCCACAACCCAGGTACATGCCCTTGATCGGGAATCGAACCTGGGACCATTCAGTCCACAGGCCGATGCTCTATCCACTGAGCAAAACCGGTTAGGGCATGATCTACTAACCATTTAACACCAATAGGTACGTCAGTGCCTTTGACTTGTGACAAGTACGTAAGGGGAAACAAAACGTGGATAATGATACCTGGAAATGAAATGGGGTTAGGCCGGTTCCAGGTGAAGCTAAAGGATTTGCTCAAGCCACATGTTTCCTAAATGTCTGAGATGAGGCTCACATTGAAGTTTTCTGTTTCAAAATGCAGCCCTTTCTCCACGGACCGTGCAACCTTCCAGACCGTGTGCCTCCAAATGAGAGTCCGGCTGTTCTACGCCTGACCACGGTGGTGGGGCAGCAGGGTAACAATGGCTCAACCTTGACAGGAGCAGGGAGTGGGGGACCTTCATCCTATGGCTCATTAAGGTCCATAGCACTTACTCTTTACTCTCTGTCTCCTCTGAGTCTGCGTCCAAGCTGAGGCGCACCTTTATTTTTAAGGCTCAGGAGATCCAGTTGCCAACAGAAGGTGCTCTTGATTCACAGAGAGAAGCGCTGCTCTGGGGGGTGGGTCTCTCAGAGTCGGTGTGACGCGCCTCCCTGCAGCACAGACAGAGAGTATCAGGCCGCGTCAGTGACACTGCATCTGGCATCCCCACGGCCTCAGGGGCTGGGCTTGTGTATCCCACCCCACGGTACCTCTGAAATATAGGAGGGCGGTGGTTATTCCCACTGTACAGCTAGAAAAACTGAACTCAAGAAATGAATGGTTGCCCTAACTGGTTTGGCTCAGCGGATAGAGCATTGGCCTGCAGACTGAAAGGTCCCGGGTTCGATTCCTGTCAAGGGCATGTACCTTGGTTGCGGGCACATCCCCAGTAGGAGGTGTGCAGGAGGCAGCTGATCGATGTTTCTCTCTCATCGATGTTTCTAGCTCTCTATCCCTCTCCCTTCCTCTCTGTAAAAATCAATAAAATATATTTTTTTAAAAAAAGAAAGAAAGAAAGGAATGGTTAATTTCTTTCTGAGGCATGAGAGGCAAAAATGAGACAACACTGAGGACTAACAGCCACTTGATTGCTTACTCCAAAAGATCCCCCAGAATTCCTTCCTTTCCATCCACCACCTTCCTAAGTGGAATATGTCACATCCTCTTTCCTATCTTCTCACCGCAGCTCCCATATCAGGGGTGGCCGGAGAGTAGAAGCCTACAACGTAAGCAGTCAGCATGAATCCCAAGAAAGAATGTCCGAATACCTACTCAGTGCTCTGAGCCTTCAAGGTGCAAGTGGAACACAGTCCATAATTCAGCAAAGCTCTGTAGTTACCTTGCAGAAGAAACCCCTCAGGTCTCCCCAGTCCCTTTTATAAAAGAATAACTGGAGAGTCAGAGAGGTCAGTGATGTGCCTGAGACGCAGGAAGTGGCACAGCCCAGGGCACCAACCCCCTCCTGATCCCCGGCCCAGAGCCCTGGCCACGGAAATGAACTTCACAAGTGGGTCTGCTGAGAGTTCTCAGGGGTGAGGTATTTCTCTGTTTCATCTCTGTTGTATGGATGTTCTACTGCTTTTATAAAAGAACACTTGCCCCCAATGCCCTCGAAAGCTTTGCAGGACCAATTTTTTTTTGGGAGGGGGGCGGTTAAAAACCCAGAATTCACCAAGTCTAACAGTCACAAAAAGTAAAAGTCTGAGGGTCATAGCTGAATGGGAAGATGAGAACTGGCATGCCAGATACGCTTAGATTATTATAAACGTAGGTTATTATAGCTTCCTCGGGTTTTTTATAAGTAGAGACTTTTTTAACTCCTAAGAAATGTTCATATATATAGACACTCCCTTATAATAAACACAGAAGCACGCTGTTCCCAGAATCTTTGGCTTGGCTAAAAGATGATGATATTCTTAGTGCTTGGTGTGGGGGAGAAAGCCTCCCCGGCCGGGCTTTTTATAGCTCTGGCTCAGGGGCAGCGTGTGCTGCAGTAGGGCCTGGATCGCACAGGAGCCAAAGAATGCTAATGGGGCAAACAGAATGTAATTGCTTATGTGTGCCGGTTATATCCTGAAACAAATTGTTTCTTAATGCTGAGGTCAGACAGGGTTTAATTAGGAGAAATACAATTGGTGTAAAATTTTGCAGCAGGCTGCTTGTTTGGTGTCATGCCAAGTCAACATCTAGTCTCTCCAAATGGAAATTTTCATTAGAGGCCATTGGCAGCCCTAGTTAGGCTGAGTTTCAACTTTTCCGAGTCTCCTGGTAACGCAAACCTGAAACTCAGCATATCTGTTGCCTAATAAAGGGCTGTCCCCCTTGCATTTACAAACTCCGGAACATGTGCACGCTGCCTCTCACGTACCCAGCTGCCCCAGTTTCCCTACCAGCAAAACACACATTTCCCAGGGGAGCTGGAGGAACGAAAGCAATCTTCCTCTTTTCTGGACCTCCCCCCGCCCCCCAGCCACTCCTTCTATATTCCCACATTAATAATACTTAGTCTTCCATCAGCAGATTACTGGAAAAACATTTTCATATGCATCAACGCATCCAATCTTACCCATAAACCTGAGAGGTGAGTGGTTTTATATTTATAGGTCGGAGACACACGGAAGGTCACCTCTGGGACTGGCTAAGAATAGATCTCAGACCTCCTGATGTGGGGTCCTGGGCTTGGGCTAAACCACAGAATTCTGCGCGCGTGCGCACACGCACACACACACACACACACACACACATACACGGAAGAGAAAACACACTGAAAAATCTGCATTTGTGCATGTAAATGAGGCATGTGCAAGATCATCCATGTGTGAATTTCTTGCTGCCTCCTTTTGTGTAATATCTATGAAGAAGGAATAGGGAAAGGTGTTATTTATTCTTCAAAGCTGCACAAATTCCCCGCGATTTTGTAAACATGCTGTATTGGACGGGACCTTTTCCTTCATGATCCCCTCTTCCTATACCTGCCTTTCTGCAGCTCAGATCTCCACCGATGCCCATGGCAGCAATGCTGTCATTTGCAGTCCTTTGAAGGGCCCAGATCTTCACACCTTCAAGCATAAGTTTTTATCAGTGTTTCTGATATAAATCTGCGTCTCAAAGGGTTTAATTTCTTTGGGAAATCTGGCTCCTAGGCTGCCATTGTTTCTCTCTCTTCCTCTCTTTTTCTCCTCCCAGCTGAAGGCAGTTTTCATTACAGTGACAAAGACCCCACTATGTTAAAGAAAATTGCACAGAGAGACCCCAAAAATCCATCTACCCAACAAAAATCTAAGTCATTTTCCCTGCAGTATCATATCAGCAGTAACCGTCATGGGTTTAAAGACATATGGGACCAAGTTTTCATTTTTATACGTGGTTCTTATTTGCTGAGACTCGGCTCCTGGTGCGGCCGGCTACATTTCATTTAGGTGCTGGGCCTCTGGGCCCTGCTAATGTGCCCGGTTAGGGTCAGGGTAAAGCTCTGCACAGGGCAAGCAATTACGAAGCAAAGCAATCCACACTCCTCAGCCCGGCTGGGGCCCGAAGGCCATGGAGATCCCATTGGAAGGGGTGGCTTCGCAGCTGCCTCAGACTCAGTCCCCGAGCAGGCGAGAGGGTGGGAGTTACTGAAACTCTCCCACTCTGAGTGCTCTGGTGCAAATGTCTCCCACTCTTACTTTCTGTCTTCTGAAGTCCTACTCAAGCTACATGTGTGCTTCCACCCAATGCCCCTCATCTACATCAAGCCAAGCTTACGCCAGAGATTAAAAGCATTCTTCAATGTGCTTCTACACAGGTTCTACTTCTAGTATTTTAAAACCTTCCCATGCTAGTACTAATACCGCTAGTCCTTCCATAACACTTGTTCCAAAATGGTGTATTTGTTCCAGTGCGATTGATGCACTAGGGAACAATGTAAGCATAACACGAACCAGGAAGTGGCGTGCCATAAGCATGTAACACATGTGAGACTGTGCTCTCTCATTCTGGCATACCCAAACAAGTTTTTGAATATTGTGATCCACGCTTATTATTTTCCATAAGCTCTATAGTTTTTATTATGCAATTTTGCAGGCACAATGATTTTTTAGGAACACATATGTCCATTATAGCAGAATTGACTATACTTGTTTATTATTTGGACATGGCAATTATCTTCAAATATTTGCTATATCATGGGTTGGGGATGCAAAATCTAACATGCCCAGAAATAACTTCCTGATTATTTCCCCATATTCTGCTTCACACACAGTCCCTTCCACCTAGGTTCAGAGGTGGCCTGCCTTTCATAGACCCAGCTTAAAAACCCCAGCGTTATCTTTGAATCCTCTTCATCTCACCCACATCCCAATGGCTTTATCTTCAGAATGTACCACTTGTCAACACCCCCACTGCTCCCACGTCACTGGCTTACTCTAACAGCCTCTAAATTTGTACCCTTTATCCACCTGTATCCTCTACCCAAGTCTACCCTAACCCAAAGTGCTCCTTATACAGAAATCAGATAACCCAGTGCTCCACGACCCTCCAGTGGCTTCTCACCTCACTCTGAGTAGGAGCCAGAGACACATAGAACCAGCCTGCCCACCTCGGAGCTTCCTCCCAGCATCTTCCCCACCACTCTTTCTCGAGCTCACGCTCCCCAACTGTATGGCGGGCACACTTGCCATTCTGCCACATGCCTGCTACTCCTTCCTCAAAGTTTCTCTGGCTGTGCCTCTTCTCTGAAATGGGACTCACCCAGGTACCCAGGGGGCTGGCTCACTTGCTCACTTATTTAAGGTCTTTGCTCAAAGGTCACCTTGTCAGCACATTATTTAAACTTGAACCTCCTCTACCAATGCCGCCTCTCCACCCTCTGTCTTATTTTTCTCAATAACATGAGCATGGCTATCCCCCTACACAAGTGTTTTGTTTTTTTTACAATCTTCTTCTACTGAAATATAATTAATCCTCTGAAGACGGGGATTTTGTCTGTTTTGTTCACTGCTATATCTCCAGTTGAACAATGCCTGGCACATGGCCTGTGCTCAGTAAATAGTTGTTGAGAAAACGAAATAAGGGAGCGGTCTGTGTGAAAGGTAAACAGAGGGACAATGAAAAACAATTGGCAGAAGTTATAGGTGACTCAACTTAAGGAATCATATTTAAACTATCCAGTGTGTTTTTCAAGACTAGAGAGTCCCCTGCCACTAGTTGTGTCTGCAGGATCTGGTGCTCTATGAATGGGCAAGCATTCCCTTCACTTTAGCAATAAAATTTAAAGTTGACCCACATGAATTGGTGAGGGGACTGGTACATTATGTAGTACCTGAGAATAAACTATACCTGAGGTTCCTTCCTGCAATGAATGCCTGTCATTTCTGCTATTTGTGTGGAATTCTCTGATATTTGCATTTATTCCTCAGAAAAGGCTGGTATGACCTCCTTTTTCTTTTAACCACTTAGTAGTAGAGGCAGAAAGTTACGTTATAGTGAAAAAAACACACACCCCACCACATATGTGCTCCAAATAACCCACTTATCACCTGGCCATCCCACCAGCCTCAAAGGGTTAGAATAATCACCAAAAAGTATTTATAGAGGTGTTTTGGAAAAATAACCCAACCAGTAGAAAAATAACATAGACATAACAACAAAAAGTCATCAATACAACATGCTCAAAGTCTGCCATCTTTTGAAATGTATAACTTCTGTACAGTAGTACCACAGAATGAGGTCTCAGTCTACAAGGTATAAAGGAGTAATTATGAATTTTTTTTCATACCAAAGATCTTCTGGAAAAAATAAACTCTTTTGTTGCTGTTGTTGTTGAAAGATGAAGCTCATGTATTCTCTGGGATGAGGGAAGTTTGCAATGGTAATTTGTTGCTGTTATTGTAAACAATATCTCAGCAGACAAAATGCCCCTCAATATAATAATAACACTAATACCAATAGACTATCAACATCAGTCTTCATAAACTTTAATCAAGATTTTCCAACTTTTCTCCACCCCAAGGAAAAATATACACACAGAAATAGACTTTGGGGAAACACAATAGGTACAATTCTGAGAGGCACATGCAACCAGATCAGTAAAACTCAACACCCTGAGAAGAAAGCCTAGAATTGTTGACTGTCGTTTCTGTCAACATGCAGGGTAATTAAGGAAACTTGTTTTTGCTACTTTTATGATCTTTCCTGTTCATTACCAGCTTTCCTAGGTACAAGTGACCTGGCCAGAGTCACAGAAAATCTCCCAGCCCCTTGCCTACTCCCAAATGACGTCATTAGGATGGATTTCCATTAGGGAAGGAACTGAATAAAAATAGGGACTTGGGAGTAGTGGGGATTTTCAACCTCAGCTTCCTAATTTCCTAAGACACAGGCAAGTCGCCCTCGGTCAGTCTACAGGTTGTTGAACAGCTGGTATATGTGTTGGGGGCTGGCTGCCACACTCAGTCCTTCCAGGAAGAACTATGCTCCCTTCTTAAAGATGAAACTGAGCTAAGAAGTTACTAGTTGTCAGCCAGCACAGACAAGCCAGATGCACATGTTGCCTGAACAAGGAGAAGGTAGGAAAGGCCCTTTCTACACAATCAGAAGATGGAGGCTTGCAAAACCATGTGAGCGGGGCTCTGAGGACAGCCTGGAGGTCACCAGTGGGCCAGGTTCTGAGGAAGGAGGGTCCTTCAAAAGGCTTTTACAGAGTGATGGTTTTCCAGGGCCGGGATGAGTGTGAGGAGCCTGGGTGAGTGATGGAGCTCCGAGAGGGTGCCTAATTGCATGCAGTTCAGGGAAGGGAGAAGCTGTTTCAAGGCAAATATTTAAAGCATGGAACAGACTGATTAATCTCAGAGGGGAGACTGGCTGGGGCAGGTGGGTGGGTGGGAAGAGATCAACTAAAGAACTTATATGCATATATGCTTAACCCATGGACACAGACAATTGATGAAGGCCTAGGCTAGGGGCAGGGGCAGGCTAGAAAGGGTGAGTGGGGAAAAAATGGAGATATATGTAATTCAACAATAAATTTTTAAAAAAAATAAAGGCAAATATTTTAGCTGCACAGGGAACTTGGCCTTTTCAATGGAAAGAGCCAAGAGACTACCTGTCAAACAGAAGTCTCTTGCTGAAACTCTGCAGATTGGAAATCATGGGGAGCCAGGAGAGCTGGAGGCAGAGGAAGGGGAGGCAGAGGGAGGGTCAGCTCTCCACAGGCAGAGTCTGGGTAAGGTGCAGAAAGAAGGAAGGGGATTAGGACACAAGAACAAGGAGTGGATGGGTGGCTCTGTGTCTCCGGATGCATTTATTTCCCCCTGGACAGCATGCTGTAGCAACAAATATTTTTAAAAATTCATTAATTCAGTTTTACAAATGAGAAAGTGGGTTTCTTTGCCTTTCCCCTGATCACATCTTCCGTGCTCCTGGTTCCACCTGATTCTCTCTGTAGTGATTCCCACCGAGAGACTGACTCAGAGGAGCAGAGCTGAGAAATTGTGAGATATTCTGGCATTTATTTATTTATTTATTGCTGTCTTTTCTTTTTAAAAATTGTGTCAAAGCCCCTTTTCCTTCAGTAATTCTTGATATTCCCTCAAGAGATGAATGAAGATTTAATTGTGAAATTTGCATAGTAACTCAGCAAACACATTCTCCCAGCTCTCATGGACCTTTCACTGCAGAGGGCCATTTTAGTTATAAATCACTGCCTTCAAGATCTCAACCGCATCAGCATTTTGTGTCCCTGAGGACGGTGATAAGGAGAAACATTCCAGCAGCTGCAGAGTTAGTGGCTCCGCGGAGGGCAGGGTGGAGGCAGAGTCTGCATGGGGAGTGACTAACAAGTGCTTTCTCTTCTCCTGCTGCTCCTCCGGGAAAACCAGTGTGGCAGGAGTGTGGCTACCACCACTCCTGGGAAACTCCACACACCTCGTTTTTAAAATTTTTTTATTAATTTCAGAGAGGAAGGGAGAGGGAGAAAGAGATAGAAACATCAATGATGAGAGAGTCATTGATTGGCTGCCTCCTGCACGCCCCCACACTGGAGATCTAGCCCACAACCCAGGCATATGCCCTGACTGGGTATCGAACTGTGACCTCCTGGTTCATAGGTTGATACTCAACCACTGAGCCGTGCCGGGTGGGCTCTGCACACCTCTTCACCTCTCAGCCGTGTCATGCCAGGGCATCCACAGAGGTGAGCAGGGCCTGAACACGGGTGTGACCATGCACATGGCAATTCCAGAAAACTAGATGCTCATAGTCACACTGTGGGGAAGGGATCCAGAAAGCCCTGGTCCAAGGAGAGCTCTTTTCCTGTGGAAATATCAGGGTCCCAGAAGAGGATGTGTCCCCAGCCTCACTCAAGTCCAGCTGGAAGCCGTGGGCTCCGCTGGGGACTCCCCTGGAAAGGTCTGTTTTGTGTTGTGTTTCCTCCCCTCTTTCCCAGGCTGAAACCCCTCTCCGTTCGGACCGGCCAGATTGCTGTAAACATGGCGGTTTGGTGAAGCCAAATAAAATCAGTTTCACCAGAGCCCAGAAAACTAGACTTTTTAAATATCTTTCCATGTTACATTTTAGCTTCCCATCTAGCATTTCCTTTCTAGTCTGGGTCCAGCATGGGTATGATTTAGATCATAAATGGCAGCCACAGCATGTAGCCTGGCTGTGATGGCGGGAGAAATAAGAAAGTATCACAACAGGAGATGAAGGAGGAATAGAAGAAAGTGTAAGACGGGGGAAGAAGTAGATTTGCTTCCTCAGCCTGGATTTCTAATAGCTCTGCCTGCAAATACCAAACTATAGGTGGTACTGAGCAGAGGGCCTCGTTTGACCCACATAACATCTCCTGGCCCCTTGAAATCTTCAGGTTTTCAGAAAGGAAACCATAGCAACCCCTTGAAACGACCTGCTTATCTGGATCATTGGGGGTTAAACTAATGAACCAAGGTCTGATCATCCTGTTTTAAAGAATATTGTCACTCTTTAAGAAAAAAATTTACAAAGGACAAATAAAGAATGTTATGCAGATAACTTGCATTCACCTAAAAATTCGAAGATTGCTGATCAAACGCAAGCCCTGCAGTCATTTCTTTCAAACAATTTCAGTTCCTTATTTATTCTGTAACTGATCAAAACATGGTGCCCTAATTTTCAAGTTATGCTTGTCAGCCCCAGGAGATCAGTGAAAATTTGAATTCTGTAGATGAATCAACAAGTCAGCATATCTCTGCCAGATGCATATCTCTCCACTGATAGATACCAAATGGTCTTTAACATAAGAATTTCATTTTCTGCTTTTTTCTACTGACTTTATGACTAAATTAATAATAATTTGTCTCAAGAAAATGTTATCACAAGAAATCATAATGAATACAATATAGGTATCAGCTAGACAAACAATACCTATTTGAAACCAACATCAGGCTTACTAGTGAAACACTAGTAATGTTATATTTAATTCAGGAATAAGAAAAGGTGTCCACTCTACCTTCATAGTCATTATTGCTTTGGGAATACAGTGGGGCCTTGACTTACGAGTTTAATTCGTTCCGTGACGGAGCTCGTAACTCAAATTACTCGTATGTCAAATCAAAAAGTGAACGAGTGAGACACGTGATGCTGGGCTGATGTAGTGGCGTTCACTGTGACGTTCGCTGCGCCAACTAGCAGTGGGGTATCTGAAGCTGGCTCATAACCCGAATTTTAGCTCGCAACTCAAAGCAAAAAATCGGCCAAGAGACGGCTCGTATCTCGAAAAACTCGTTAGTCGGGACACTCGTAAGTCAAGGCCCCACTGTACTGGCTAATGAAATGTAATAGAAAAAGGAAAAAAAACACATGACCACCAAATATGTATAAGCATCAATAATAGGAGATATTATTTATAAGTTATATAACTGTATACCTAGAAATCCAACAGAATTCTCAAAGATTGACAAGACTCTATATCAAGATAATGAAAAAAGTATAATTTTAAAGCAAGCATTCCCTTCACTTTAGCAATAAAATTTAAAAATACTAGAAAAATAAGAAGAAATAGAAGTATACTAGAACAGCCCTATAGCGTGGAAGAAAGCCATTCCCTTCAAAATCTCTCTGGACTCTACTATCATGAGATGTTTATCTTTCTAATCAAAACAGTTCAGGGTGGCCATAGCTGGTTTGGCTCAGTGGATAGAACATTGGCCTGTGGACCAAACTTTGCAGCGGCTGCCAACTGGTGGTTCGCGGACAACTGGTGGTCTGTGAGGTCCAAAAGGTTGGCGACCGTTGGACCAAAGGGTCCCGGGTTCGATTCCAGTCAAGGGCACATTCCCCTGGTTGTGGGCTCAATCCACAGTGGCGGGTATGCAGGAGGCAGCAGATCAATGATTCTCATCATTGATGTTTCTCTCTCTCTCTCTCTTCCTTCCTCTCTGAAATCAATAAATATATGTTTAAAATAAAACAATTCAGTATGTACACATGAAAACACTAAAGCTTTACTCAAAACTACAAATTTCTATCATGAATGAAAGCCCTTTAATAAATAATTGCAAAGGGCAAAAACAATTTTTAAGAGCAATAATTATTCATATCTCCTTCTATGTCATATTTGTATGTTAAACATTGTTTACTAAATTTATAAGGCCCTAGCTTTTTGCCTTTAGAAAAACCAAAACAAATGAATTAATTTTGACAAAATCATGTTGGATCCATATTGGGGGAAGATAAGACCCAAGATAGCACAAACCTGCTCTGCTAACGAGGTCTGCATGTATATTTCTTGAGGAGGACAATGATTTTTGAAATAATCTTCACCCCCAGACCCTGGAATAAATTAAGAGTAGAAAGGCTGGGTCAGAATGCATGCCAATTTGGGGTGTACACTTGATTATGAACGTGAGATTGCTTGACTTAAGCAATTCTGCTTTAATATTTCACTAATTAGGTAGGGGACAGCTCTGATTGTGATGAGATTGTCCCACTGTAGCTTGGATTTCCTATGAGACATATTAATTAAAGCAATTCTCCTTCCTCATGAACTAAAACTTTACAGAGACAGTCTACCTCCCCCACCATCTTCCTGTCACACACACAACTCCGTACCTCCCCCCTGAGAAAAAGAGTGACAGCAAAACATAAGAGGCAGAAATAACATTGCAATCCTGGTAAGGTTGTCTGAACATTTTTAGAAAATTCCAAACAGAACAGACACGATAAATCACCAAAGGCTCAGAAAGACATGACAGATCTTGCTATAACCACAGGGAAAGAAATACCATCAAACAAAAACTTTCTAAATGTAAATGTATAAATCCATACACAAATGCATGAGCGAAAGTGCCATATGACAGCAAGTAGAAGAAGAATTAAAACTAGATATGTATTATCCCTTACATGTCTACTCAGACCTTCATTCAAGATAAGGCACTCTAGTGAATCTTTATGAAGGACAGTAACAAGCATTAAATAAATACGTATGACAATTGGTTGGGAGTGTTATAGATAAGGACACAGGACACAGTGTGTATCCTGTCATTGATTCCTCAATGTCATGGGCCACATTGTGGGAAAACCATAGGATCAGATTAGGGCAAGGAGATCTATTCTCTCTCTCCCCCCCCTTTTCCACCATGACCATTAATACACTCACAGAAATACACTCACAACCTGAGATGTTGGGATTTGACAAATGGAGAAAGAGTTACAAAGTAGGAAGAACTCAGACTCAGGAATGAGACCGATCTAGACTGAAATCTCATTTCCATGGCTTCTTATCTGTAATTTTTAAAGCAGTTTCTAACCACACTTTCTCACATTTAAAATTCAAATGATAACATAAACTTTGCAATGTTTGAGGCAATGAAATAATGTAAAGTTCTCTACATTAATTTTATTGTCCTTAAAACAGTGCTCAAAAATGGTAGCTTTTTACTTTTAGCATAAATAAAAAGGTACACTCAATATATTTTAATAATAGGAGGTATAGAAAAGAAGCAGGAAAGATTAGACAATTCATATACTGTATACTTATTAAGCAATCTAAAATAAGTGTCTTTTTTATGGAGTTAAATATTTATTATCAACTATATGCCAAAAATCATTTCTATTTGTCAAATTCCTAAACTTATCTAACAAAATTGTCATAACAGAGGGGAGATGCTTACAGGATTAGTCATAACTTGAATTAGTTTAATGTATTTATTAACTATATGTACTGAATTGCTGCCCATTTAGTTGCATAATTAGAGAAAGGAAGAGAGAGAGATTTCTATTCAGGGATCTTGAAACCAAGGCAGCAACAGTTATTCATTTCTGATATGTATCCCCGAGTCCCTAAGAACATATCTGATTATTAAAAATGAGCATGCACAGCCCATGATACAGTCACAGGGAGTGCTGAATGGCCAGATAAGAACCTCTAAAAAATATATTTTTTGTTGGAAGTTGTATATGAAAAAAGAAAGTAATAAAGAAAGTGGGTATTAGGGCCTCACCACCTACTTTTCCAGAAATGGGAGTTGTATAGATTTTACTGAAGACCTCTGTCTTAGCTCAGACTACTACAACAAAAATACCACAGATTGGGTGGTTTAAACCACAAATGTTCAGTTCTCACTATTCTGGAACCAGGGAAGACCTCTGCCAGAGCTCTGGAAGATCCTGTGTCTGGTGAGAGCATCCTTCCTGGTTTGCAGACAGCTGTCTGAGTATTTTCACATGGCAGAGAAAAAGAATTCAGGGCTCTCAACCCCCTTATAAGGGCACTAATCTCCTTCATGAGGGCTTCACCTTCAAGACCTAATTACCTCTCAAAGGCCCCACATCCAAATATCATCACAATAAGAATTTAGGCTTCAACATTGAATTTGGGGGGGAACATTGAAGACTAATGGAGATTGCTATGGACTGACTGTTTATGCCCCCCCAATTTTGAATCTTTCCAGTTCTAGAACTTTCATGGAATAGAGTCATACTCACAAAAAACAGCTTTTGAAGGAAACCCAAGGAGATCCATGTGGTAGATTCCTGGAACTCAACTTAGAAAGTAATGTTTGACAGGCCCTTTGGACGACTGTATAAATACGTACAATTTCATTCTCTCAGTCATTTTTTCTTGTATGCCGTCAACACTAATCACAACAGGTTAGTATGTTCTACTACTCTTTACTATATTTCTGCAGCAATCCTATCTAATAAAAGAGAAACATGCAAATTAACCATCACTCTGCTACACCCACAAGCCATGTCCCCTAGTCAATCAGGAGCGAGTATGCAAATTAACCCAACTACGATGGCGGTGGCCATGGAGCTGGAGCGAGCAGGAGGCTTGGGTTGCCCCCGACAATGGAGGAAGCCAAGCTTCCTGCCTGCCCTGGGCAGCCCTGGGCTCCATCCAAGGCTACAAAGTTTCAATTGTAGAAGATAAATAAATCCCAGATGCCTGCTTCCCTCTGCTCAAGGAGGCACTGAAAAAAAAAAAAGAAAAAAAGGAGGGGCTGGGAGCTTGGGTCACCGGGGGCCATGGCCAGCCTGCAAACAGCCATCAGCCCCTCACCCAGGCTTGCCACGCCCCCCCCCCAGCAGGACCCTCACCCCATGGGTACATGGCTGGCCTGCAAACAGCCATCAGTCCCTCACCCAGGCTGGTCAGGCACCCCAGTGGGGACCCCCACCCTGATCCAGGACACCCTTCAGGGCAAACCAGCCAGCCCCCACCCATGCACCAGGCCTCTATCTTCTATACTAATAAAAAGGGTAATATGCTAATTAGACTGGGAGACCTTTCTGGACGTTCTTCTGGAACAAAGCCATGTTGGTGGGGCCAAGGAAAGAGAAGGTTAGAATGCCAGGAGGGGAAGGGCAGTTGTGGGTAGA
>NW_005871173.1:2128468-2177686 GCF_000147115.1 Myotis lucifugus
TGTCAGGGGAGGCAGTTTGGGGCAAGCACACTGGCTCAGGGGGCAGTTGGAGGTGATCAGACTGGTGGGGGGGGCAGTTGGGGGCGAGCAGGCTGGTAGGCAGGCAGGTGAGCGATTGGGAGCCAGCAGTCCCGTATTGCGAGAGGAATGTCTGACTGCCGGTTTAGGCCCAATCCCTGTAAACCGGCAGTAGGACATCCGTCAAGGGGTCCCAGATTGGAGAGGGTGCAGGCCGGGCGGAGGAACACCCCCTCCCCCATCCACGAATTTTGTGCATCAGGCCACTAGTTTGTAGAATAAATACCTTAATATTCCTAAACCTGCTTAATTTTCTTAATAAAGTAAAATTAATGTTTTTTTTAATATTCTTGCTGCAGAGAAAGCCATGAGCAAATACAGAGCAATTTTATATAAAAAGGTTTTAGTAGATCAGAAGGGATGGAAATGGATGAATGAATGAGAGCCCAGCATTGGTGGTTCTTTTCTCATCTGCTAGAGCCTGGAAAATTGACAGTCAAGTCCACTCCTAAACTGTAGACTCTGAGAAGAGGGGACATAGTAGCTCTTTGATGCTCTGTAATAAAACCAGGGTAAGAATTCAAGGCCATCACACAAACTGACAAATGAAAGAACTGGTTTTACCAGGAACAGTGTAGGGCTCCAGGGGCTACAGACAATGAGAACTGGAATGGGTGGGTTTTCTTGGCGTGCCCCTAAATAACAGCTTCGGAAAGCTCCTATTGTCCAATTCTTTCAGAAACTAGGGCAAAGCGGGATTCAAGGGAAAGCCTTGATAGAAGGTCTAAGAGGTTTCTTATTTCATCTAAGCCAATGTTCCCATCCCTGCTATTTCACTAGGATCAGCAGGCCACACACGTGTATCTGTTCCCGTGTTGATCTCTCACTGGAAATGTCTTTTGGCTCCAATTCAAATTCACTTCAGTGCCGAGAGAGAGAGATATTACTTGTTATAAAGCCATCCCAAATTGTTTCCAGCCTAAACACTTCTTTTTCTAAACCCAGGGACCCATGTTTGGGATATCTTTAAAAAATATAGACCTGCTGCTGCATAATTTAAAATTATATAGACATGATTTTCCCAGAAATTCTTTTTTTAAGGTATAGCAAATTCAACTTTCTAAATGCCCTAGGCTGAGTTTATCTTTAAGCATGAAAATATGATGTCTATTAATCTACTCTTCCTTAGCTGAGCATTTAGGATTATATAAACTACCCCCTTAGAAGCCCATTACAAGATAGGCCTTCCCTCTGCCTTGACTTCTTCAGCAATTGGGAATGGGCTAGGAATGTGAGGATAATAACTATGATACTATAATGAGCCTGCAAGAATCAGTTTTCTATACTAAAGACATACTTATTTCTGGATAAGGGCTTTTGAGACTGTTCAACTTAGAGAATTTTTTCTAAAAGGACTTTTAAAATAAGGGAAATAAATTAAAAAATGAGTTTACCCCCTCCCAAAAAAATTGGGGCTCCAAAGGATTTTAGTGACTTTGGGGGGTGGGCGTGGGGACATGGTGAATATGTAAGGCAAAATGTGAAATCCCATTATGGATTTTTCCAACGGGTGAAAAGACAGAAAGTAAAGAAGAGAAATCACTGGTCTACTCAGCTCAGACAAAGTTAATAGTTACTGCCTTAAGACTCTGCTTATAGTTAATCCTCTAGTGCTAATTTTCTTCAATATCATTATTAACAACATGCAAGTGCCAAATGTGCTGATAAAAAATAATTACACAGTCAGTCAAGGCTAGGAGGAATAGTGAGGAAGGCAGAATTAAGTTTCCAAGATAGCCAAGGGAAGAATTTCAGCTTAGATAAGGAAAAGTGATGCTGCGTTGGACATCATTTCCAATAATCTTTCCCAAATCCCTTCAAGTGACTAGGAGATGTTAGAGGGATGTCATTATGTGCAGCAATAGCTCAGTCCCCCTTGATTCTGGGGACCAAGCTCCGTTTAGCCAGGTCAGTTTAAAAAAGACACAGCAGAATTCAGAATTAGCCTGCAAGGGATGACCCAACTAATAACAGAAAAAGAGCCTGAACATGCTGTTCTGGGAGAGATGTTAACACATAATAAGTTCAACATGGTACACTTTCACTCCAAGAACTGGAGTGAGTAATTGGAAACAATTGCTACACCTTAGCTGTGCCTTAGACCATTCATGAGTCATCATAAGTACAGCTATTCTGAAATATTATCTCCTAAATGGTGCCCTCAAAAATAGGTCAATTAATTCAAAGCTCCTCAATTAGCAATCAGTAAAAGAGTCCTATTTATTAATAACTAGTCATCAACAGAAGGGGAAAGGTTTAAAAGCTAACCAATGCAAACTTTGCCCTGTGTTCTCACCTCATCCTTCCTCAGCTTACACACTTCCAGTGACTCACAGGATCTGTCATAAGGGACCAAGTCCAAGTACTCAGTTTTCCAACTGGCCAAAATATTGCTCAATTCCTTCAAAATTGAGTTTTTGACCCCCTGACTTTCCAATTAAGGGGACTAGACTGTTTTTGTTTTTAGAAAAGAGAAAAAATAACCCCGCCGGTGTGGCTCAGTGTTTGAGCATCAACCCATGAACCAAGAGGTCACTGGTTCAATTCCTGTTCAGAGCACATGCCCAGGTTACAGGTTTGATCCCCAGTAGGGAGTTTGCAGGAGGCAGCTGATGGATGTTTCTCTCTTATTGATGTTTCTATCTCTCTATCCCTCTCCCTTACTCTCTCTCTCAAATCTTTATAAAAAGAGAAAAAACATATTTTTAAAAGAGAGAGAAAACAGACTACAGATATATAATAGACCTGTGGGTGGGGGCTTTGCAATATATTGGTAGGGCGTCTGTAGTCACTGGTAGATTTTGTGGACTTCAGACGATCCAACCACAGGAACAGGATTCCAGGATGACGTCCCCTGCCAGAGGAACATTTGTGAACTGTCTCTCCATTCCCAGCCAGTCAGATGGTGTGCATTCTGGGAATACAGTAAGTCTAATTCGAGTATTACAAAGAGAATAAGGTGCCACAAAGGAAAGAGTTATTTGAAGAGGCCTATCTTCTTGATCTTCTTGAAAGACTTTCAAAGAGCAACTTTCCACTAAAAAATATGTCTGCTGTGGGGAGGTAGTTATAAGATGACACTGTACAGATAATGCTGCCTCTTTCTTTTTCCTTGTATAAATCAAAAACAAGGATGTTGGGGGAGACCAAAAGAAATACCACTCTCCATGAAAATAGAATCAAGCAGAATCTAAGCCAAAATATATATTTTAAAAACATTCACCAAGTGCAGGGGAAATTGCACCGGGGGAGGGGGGGGGGTCGGGGCGGGGGGCAGGGAGACACCAAGAGAGGGTGGCCACTCTTGTAGATCTAAAAGGATTTTTCCAAATGAGTCTGCAAAAGCAGTTGTCCAGGGCCAGCCAAGGGTGGGAGCCTGACAAATGGCCACACACTTAGGGATGGGGTGTGATATGTTTGGCTGAAGTGCGTAGGAGGCCAGCCCTTGAGTGGCCTTGAAATCACTGCCTGGCCTGGGAAATCCCACTCTCTGAAATCAGAGTAATGTGACTGTATTAGTCTGTTCTGGCTGCCCTAACAAAGGATGCAGCTGGGTGGTGTAAATAGCAGAAAATCTATTGTCTCACAGTTCTGGAGGCTCTAAGTCCAAGATAAAGGTGTCAGCAGGATGGTTCCTCTTGAAGGTGCGAGTGAAGGGTCTGTCCCATGCCTCTGTCCTGTCTTCAGGTTGTTGTTGACCATCCTTGGAGTTCCTTGGCTTGTAGATGCTTCACTCCAGTCTCCACCTCTATATTCACATGGTGTTCTCCAGTATGTGTGTTCATCTCTGTGTCTCTTCTTCTTATAAGGATACCAGTCCTGTTGAGATAAAGACCCACCTTATTCTACCATGGCCTCCTCTTGACTAGTTACATGGCAATGACTGTATTTCCAAATAAGGTCACATGCTCAGGTTCCAGGAAAGACATGCATTTGGGGGGAACATTATTCAACTTAATACCATGACCCAGAATGGCAGGTACCTTTAGGTTTCTGGATAAAGCAATAAAAAATTGAGGAAAATATTATTATCCCATGCTTTATTTTATTACTCATATTGAAAAAAAGAGCCATGGTCCAGTAGCAATTGATACAGATAGAAATTATTGAGTTCCTCGGCTTCAAATAAAAGAAAAGAAGGATCTTTCCTCAGTGTGCCCAAACTAACTAAATAAATAAAATAATCAGGCACCCATGAGGGATTAAAAATAAAAATAATAATTAGACAGCTTTAGACTTCTCTACTGAAGCCCTCAGAGCAAGGCATATCAGTTCACAGGGAAAGAAAGCATGACCCCAAAAATGATGTCTCGTTACATTATAACTTAAAATAAAGTCAAATAGAGAATATAATACCCATAACACTTAAAAAAAAAGGCTGTCAGGAAAGTGGAATACAATTCAGCAAAATCAAGTAAAGTGTAAAATGTTTCTACTCTTCAACCCCTTTGAATACATTCCGAAACAATAATGTAGAAAAACCCTTACACTTATAGACTGTGGGCAGCTTTCAATGTTCAAAGAAGCATTGTTTAAACAGGTTCCATATTGGAAATAACCTACATTTTTATCGATAAGAGATTATGTTAAATTCCAGGAGTTGGCAAGCTGTTTTTGTAAAGGGCCAGACAGTAAGTGTTTTTGGCTTTGCAGGTCATAATGGTCTCTGCCTCAACTATTTAACTTTGCTGTTGTAAAAAGTAGACATAAACCATTCACAAATGAATGGGCATGGCCATTTTCCAATAAAACTTTATTTACAATATTAGGTGGTAGGCTAGATTTGGCAACCCCTGATGTATAAGGGTAAAACAAAAAATAAATTGAAGAGTGCACAAATAATAAATTGGAAGGATGCACGCTAAAAATACTTAAGCCAGTGAATTTCTTTAAAATTGAGATAAAGATATTAGTTACAAACAATTGGCTCCTTGTGAAAAGACGTACAGCTATGAATTTTCCTATTGGTTTGACCCAAAGACAATACACACAGTCCTGAAGGAAATATCAAAATAACACTGAAAGCACCCACCAGAAACATTATTTTTAATTTTCCAAATATTTCACATGCTTGATTTAAAAATTTCTTTGTTTTTTATTTTTATTTTTAAGAAAACAACTTTTCATTTGGGAAAATAATTTTTAAGTAAAATAATTTATTTTCTAAAAATATTTGAATAAATCTTAAAATAAAAACTTAAAGGGAATAGAACACAAAATTGTGGCAGATCCAGGATTGATATCCAAGTTAGTCTGCCCCCAAATAAGTGTTTATATCTAAACAATTAAAGTTTGCCCTGTTGTAGGAGATGAGAGGCCTGCCTCAGGACATGAGGTATAATGACTATGTATTCTCTGGGCTGCAAAGGAAGACCGGATGGTTCAAGAACAATCAACCATCATGTAATGACTGTTCACTATGAGGGTAGCACTGTACTAAGTCCTGAGCAGAAATAGAGCAAATCCAAGAGAAAAGAACTAATAATCAAGAAAATTGCACACTTAAGAGTTGTGATCACTAAATATTTGTTGAATTAATGGGTGGATAAATGAGTGAATGCCCAGGTCAATATTGTGACCATTGAGCCTTAAGTTTACTAGAATAAACAGGTCTATATGATGGAATTACAAGTACCATTTTTGGAGAAGCAAGCTCCAGGTGCTTATTGGATATCTTCTCTCTCTCTCTCTCTCTCTCTCTCTCTCTCTCTCTCTCTCTCTTTCTCTCTTGCACACACACACACACACACACACACACACCAGGAAGGTGCTGATTGACTCCCCTACACACCAGTCCTGCCTACCCTAGACTTGGCAAACTGCCTTTTCTACCCAACCCACAGGATTGAGCATCTGAAGTGAGGTGCAAAATAAGGGCTGAGATAAAGCCTTATTTGGGCACAGACCTTGAGGGATAAAAAGAAGGGAGGAGTGCAAGCACAATTAGTATTAAACACAAAGTGCTAGCAGACAGAGGGAGAACAGTGGGCTACAAGCAATCAGGTATGAACAAACTCCAGGTTTTCCACCTTTCTCACGCTTCCCCCTCCCTTTCTCCTTTTCTCTGTCTCTCTGCTAGACTAATAAGAATGAGACACCACGAAATATTTTCAATGTGTTTGGTGGGATTATTTTCCATCACTGACAGAGACATGTCACAGTAAAGCTTCCACATGGTCATAGGAAAGATCAGAAGTCCTCACATTCATTCCTCAGCACACTGATGGCCTGGCTACCATCCTTTTCTCCTATAAAATAACCTCACCTGAGAGGGCAAGAGAATGATGCGTCCTCACTCAGGGCGAGAACGATGCTCTGGGAGTACATTGGAAGTGTTCTTGTTCAGGAAGAAGAGGGAGGAAAAGAGGTGGAGAGGGAGAGAAGAATGCAGACTTCCACCACCGTGGTGAAGGCCCCAGAGAATGGGAGTGAGTGGCCGTCCACTCACCAGCAGATCCGGCAGGAAGGGCTTCCTATGATCCTGGGCCCAGTGCTGACAGCCCTTGGCATATATTCAGCATGAGGTACATTAACAAATAAGGAAAAGCATCCCCCTGGGCCTCTAATAACATTTATTTCATGCATCATTTCCTCAGAGAAATAGGAGGCAGTGTATTTGTTATTCCTGGTGTGTCCTGTCTAAGAAATAATGGCTACCCTCACCTGTGTATTTCTGGGTAATTTTACAACCCTCCTTAAGCTTTGTTTGTCTTTCTCCAGGTCTTCTCGCCTTTCCCTGCAGTCCACACCATGCGAGTTCAAATAAAAGGGATACGAATGCTAATATTCACACTAGATTTATTGAATCCATGGTGTCTTGGGCAAGACATCTCAAACCTTTTATGGAAGTAGGCAGAGTAAGAATCCAGAATAAATAAATCAAATGGCAGACGCATTGTAAACTGAAAATAGAATAAATAAGCAAAAATTGGAGTGGTTCCTAAGCTTTCATCACTTCTGTGAGTTCTCAGCAGCCACAGGCCCTCCTGGCTTCCATGTTGGCCATGGTGAGCCTGAGTCTACTCTGTGCTCCGAGCCCGGCCACCGAGCAGTCCTCTTGGCCCTGTGTTGAGGCTGTTCAACTCCTGAGACCCAGGTCTAATGATTTACAGAATAACTCCAAGTTCTGAGTTCCTTTTCTTCACTTCCTCACCAGACCTCTGGGCCATAATCCCTATAAGCCCCTATGTTGGGCTTCTTTTGGAAATAAAATGAAAAAGTTGATCTTTCCATGTGACCTCAAGGACCTCTTGCCTCAACCCTCACCCTCTTCATAAAATAAGTCCCCAATAAGTACTTAGCCACAGAGGGCAGGAAAAAGTCCTGCCTGGCCCCGGAACAGACCTCCCCCAGCTCTATATAACCCTGCTCCAGGGAAGTGACTAAGCTGGGTGAGACATACTCTCCAGGCTTCAAAGCCTTGAGCTATAGTAATGACATAGAAAATGGCTGTGATAACATGTTAAATGTAAAACAGTGTATGGAACTGTGTCTACGTTACAGTTATAACCACATGAAAATGTGTTCACTGACCAGAGAACATAGGACATGAAGAAATGAAAATGGGCATTTTTTGTAATGGTGAATCAAGACCAAGGTTTTCTTTGATTTCAATTTTCATTAACATGTTATGCATAGCACTTGTAAGCTGAACTTGTAGTTCAATGTCTTCAAACCTACAGATTATGCTGAATGTCCAACCAGCTCATCACCACAATACCAGCCCTGCAAGTCTGGCCACAGAGATAACTGACTTGAAACCCTCATGCCTTTCATTCATTGTATTATGCTTTTGTTGGAAGGACTAAAATCAGTGGGAAATAGGAAGAAATAACATTGAAAACGTTTGGCACCAACCACAGATACACTTGCATAATCAAGTAAGTAGAAACATGGCAGGATTAGTTAAAAATAGTAATGATCATCATCAAAATAATACTTTTATTCTCAAGAACTCATGTTTCTATTTTTTCCTTACAATGTGGCTTAGATATTTATTTTTAGAGAAAATGAGAATCCCGTGATGTGGTGGTGCCCAACTTATCTCATCTCAAAAATACCTTAAGGTACCTGAGAGGTCAAGGCTTCAGAAACCCAAGTCCTTGGAAATAGAGAAAAGGAGAATTTATAGGGCAATTTAAAGTTGTGTGTCTTTAAGTGTTTATGAAAAGCTTTATTCATAATAGCCCAATTGTTCATCAATAAGACAAATAAACTGTGATGGATGTATTTATTAGAATGCTATACAATCACTAAAATCAATGAACTAGAACAACACATATCAGTGTAGATAAATCTCATAAACTCAATGCTGTGTAGGACAAAATCAAATTCAATTAACATAAATAAACTATGACAATTTTAATATAAAGTTTAAAACCAAGTAACAATAACTTCTTCAGCTTGCTACATTTTCCAGTGATATTTGGATCCATCCCCTACTCCTGATCTCCCACCAGGATGAGAGCAAAAGTCTTCAAATAGCCTGAGGCTGAGCCAACTGGACTAAGTGGAAGGTAAAGGACTGTGGACCCAAATGGTCAGAGTAGTGAGGGCGGGAGCATCAAAGGGCCGAACACAACTGCCTACAATTTCAGTGGACAGTGTGGCTTGGAAATAAGGATTCCCTGGGAGCCATTTCAATAAGCATCTGTGCCTGAAGAGAGGCCCTCAGGGAAGAGAAGAATTCTCCTGGGGAAAATACAGTGGCCAAGAAGTAAGGTCATGAGCAGCAAACTCATCAAATAATAGAAAACACATGTTCAAACTCTTTCATGAGCATTGGACCATCGTGTCCACTTCCACAGATAAAATCACTATAGCTTGTGAAGTAGTAGCCTCTGAATTAAAAAAATATATTTTAAAAATGTAGATTTAAAGATGTTTGTAATCCCAGGGAATGAGTATAAAACCCTGGCTAAGATGAGCACGTGTCCTAGGTAACCACCAGGTTCTAGTGCCTCTTCCTGCTAACCCGCTGGTCTGTCCTGTGCGTTTCCCCAGCTTCGCCGAAGCCACACCTTTGGGTCCACAGTGGTCATTCACGTTTCATTGAAAACCGGCTGGAGACAGAGGCTAGAGAAACAGCCAGTGTAAGGGAAACGTGAAAGCAAGACTCTAAATCTGATGGTTGCAGAAGGAAACGGAATGTCGGTTCCCAGGACCTGGAGAATCAACTCTTTTCTACTTGGTCCTGTGCATGGCGGCTTCTCATTCAGTCCCAGGCACCAGGCGCCCTCCTTGCCCTCAGAGGAGATCTTGCCCTGTCCGAGGCTGGCGGCTGTCTCAGCTCAAGCGCACAGGGGACCTCAGACCTTCCGGGATGATTCGCAGGCCAAGGGCTCCTCCATTTGCCACGGGCAATCCCAGCCTGCTCACACTTGATTAGACCACTTCATTCCATAATGATTGGAGTGCGTCAGGCAGTTCTGATGAATAACTAAAATATATCGAAAGTGGAAAAGGCTCTGGGTGTGGAGTTACTGCTCCCCACCCCCAGCCCTTCCTCTTATATCTACACATTCTCTATCCTGCGTTAAATATTACTCTGGGGACGAAATCCGGTACAGAGTCGTTTTGGGAGTGTGGGTTCTTTGAGGACTCTTTCCTAACCCCTGTCTTTCAGGGACTGTGAAATAATTGCTTTGTTTAACCAGCTGCCTGCTAGACACAAGAACCTCAAATTCAGCAATGGCAAGACAGATCCATTATCCCCACCCTCCGTCCGTACCCCGGCTTTCGGTTAATGCCTCCTCCGCCCACTCAGTCTCTCAAATCAGGAGCCTGGCTGTCACCTAGGCCCTCCCCTCCTCCCTCCCCATCCCCAGTCAAGCTCCAAGTGCCAGCTAACTCTTCCACTTGCCTCTCTGGCCCAGCCCTCCTTCAAGTCCTCATCTCACTTCTGAACAACCACAAGAGCTCTTCAGTGTTTTCTCCACTCCAGTGCCCTCTTACATCCTAATTCTATGTGACGAAGAGTAAGCTATCCACGGTGAAAGTCTGCCTACGCCGCTTGCCTTGTAGAACCCCTCAGCGGCTTCTACTGCCCAGGCGATGAAGTCTGCACTCCCCATAGAGAGCGACAGGCCTGTATAACCCGGCCCCGCCAATTTCTCCAGCCCCATTCATTTCCTACACATCACAAACAAATCGCTCAGAATCTTCCCAATATAACTGGGACTCTGTTCACTCCGGACCTCTCCCCGGAATGCCCACCTCACATGGGTGGTTCTCCAGAACCTCTTGTCTTTCAAGACAAGACGCAGGCCTCCTGACCTGCAAGAACGCTTCGCTGACCATCTGGGCTGGTTGGAGGATTCCCCCCACCCCATTAGCATGTAGGGGGGCTGCACACATAGTGCCAGCAGATCCCTCCTCAGCAAGACCATACTGCATGGAAATGACCTGTCTATTCCAATGATTTCCCTAAGTCCAAGTTCATCTTGTTCTACCCAGCGACTCCCATGATCAGGAAAAATGACGGGCTTTGCATCAATGCATGCTGACACCCTTCTAGGCCTTTTCGTGTATGTTTTCTTATTGGCTTAAAAGGCTAATTACTCGCAGGCCGGGTTCTTCCGGTCCATGTGTGCAAAGAACTAACACGAAGCGGGTATTTGCCACTGAAGGCAAAATGGGCGCCAGCCTCCTCCTCCCCAGCGCCTCTCACATTTCGGATTCTCAAAGCTTGTTGAGGCGGAGAAGGGAAGCAAAGAGTCAAAATGAAAATGGTTAAGTTAATTAATTGCGAGCTTGCTTGTAGGACCAGCGCGTTTATTTAATCAGTTGCCTAGTAACCCAGCCTCTGTCTGATGTGAATCAGATCAGCGCTGGAGCATGCGCTGGGCCGTTCTTTCTCGGAGCAACCCGCTCTCCCGTCCTGCTTTCTGGGCTTTGATACCCGAACCCCGCTCCTGCCCAAGCGCTGGGGTGTTGTGAGGTGGAAACACATGTTCATCATCTTCTCCCCTGTCCTCTGAGTCTCTCTCCACAGACCCCACCGCCAAGGGAGGAAGGTCTTGGCGTGAACATGACCTTTCAGCTGGTGAATCATATGACAAGAAAAATGACTCCCATCCGCCTTCCTTCTGGGGTGACCTGCGCACCAGGCTCCGAGAGGAGCCCCACAGCTCTCCAAAACGCTACCATTTATGTACCCCATCGGAAGGCAAACAAAAGAAAAATGCCCTGGCCGGTGTTGCTCAGTGGTCAGAGCGTCAGCCTGCACACCGAAGGGTCACACGTTCGATTTCCGGTGAAGGGCATGTACCTGGGTTGTAGGTTCATTCTCAGCCCTGGACGGGGTGCATGTGGGAGGCAACCAATTGATGTGTCTCTCTCACATCAATGTTTCTCTCTCTCCCCCTCCTGCCATCCCTCCCACTCTCTCTAAAAAGCAATGGAAAAAAATACCCTTGCAGGCGGATTAACAACAAGAACAACAAAAATACACAAGGGATGTGTCCACACCACCGAAGATTAGGGCCTCTGCCCGGGGCAGAACGAAGGGATCCTAAGAGAAAGGGGCTTTGGGCTGTTGGTTTTGTGTCTTGCGAGCTTTTCTGAGTGACCTTAAACGGGGAGAGAGAATAGATGCCGAGTTTCACCACGCAAGACCAGCTCAAGACAAACTGTGCCGTTTTGTTTGCTGTCTGGGAAATAAAATCAGTCTTGCCCTGACAGGCCACCGAGCGCCGAGAACTCCTTTGGTGCTGGATTTATTGGAGGATTTGACGACAAGAATTTGCTGGCAGTTTTTCACCTCCCTCATGCTAGTCTCTGAGCTGGTCCTTTTGAGCACCCCTCCCCCATCTTTATCCCCAACCATCCCTGTTCTTAAGCCAAATAAAAAGGAAACATCAATGAAATAAAGAATCCATGCATCTGCTTTGACACACCATGACATTTGTGTACTATCATGAGGCAGGGTTTTTCCCTTCTATTTGTCAGTCTCTGTGGATAAAAGACTTTATCTTCCATAAAGAATTCCCACCGGAAATCCTTCCCAACCCTCCATCAGAGAGACGCCCTGCCTCCGTGCTGTGCAGAAGCTAACCTAATTAAGACAGGATCTGCTACATTTAATGGCCTGCTAGGAATTTGTACAGACATCTGGTAGCTGGAGTTTGGAGCAGCTCTACCATGTAACATTCGCATGTCCTGGTGACCAGTATCAGGGTCAAATATTTTCCTTCTTTGGGGAGCTCATATTGCTTTGGAATGAATGCTACTTTCAAACCAGGGTATCCTACAGGTAAATGGCCTGGGAGGGACTTTGAGGACTGAGACTTCTAAACCTCGGCTTTCCATTTGCAAAATGAGGGCAATGATATGTCCATCCATAAATTGATTTATGGATAAATTTGAAAATGTCTACACAGCGTGGCGTAGGGGTGCGACCCATCCATTCTCACAGCACCTCTGCTAGCGGCCCCCTGGCTTGGTGAAACGCTCTGCTATCTTGTCTTGAACGTCTTCATTTTTTAACTAGGAGACCTGCATGTTTCTGTTTTAGGCTGGGCCCCACCCATTACGTGGTTGGTCCCGTGAATATAAAATTCTCTGCTTGACGCCTATTGTGTGGGAGCCACAAAATAATCATTATAAGCCTCTCTTCCCCGTCCTACTCTCCAGCATAAAATTATGAAACAAGCTAGTAGGTTTTCTCCTGCTTCTTAATTGGACAACTTCTTGGTCTTTCTAAAAACCCATCCTATCTGCCATCACATCCTACAACAAGGTCCACATCTATTTTTAAACAATGGAAAGCATGCTCATATAAAAAAAAGTTAAATATCATATATACTTATATGCTTGTATGTGTAAAAATCACCAATTATGCAAAACTCATAATTGATATGATTTGCCCAGATGTGGAGAACTGATTTTAGGAATGGGTTTCTGGATGGGGACCTAAGTTCCACTTCACTTTTGTCCCTATTTTTGGTTTGGTTGGTCCTACCACATGTACATTTTACCCTAAAACAATAACAAAACTGAATTTTGTTTTACTTATATCCCCAAAACCCTATCGATACACAATGTGAATATACATTCACTCCTAACTTCACTTGTCCTAAAAGGTAGCGCTGGGAAAGGCATGGCTTCCCCCAAACCCAACCAGTTTTCCAGAATTCCAGAAGCAGGAGTTTTATTCCAAAACCAAGCCAGTGGCTGATGCTTAACGACCTTGAAGGATGTTCCTCTCCTTCCCTTGCATTCCAGGGCCGACTCCGGGGGCAGGAGCAGGAGAGGGTTGCCGGTGCCACCCAGGAAGCACGTGCACTCACAGGCACCTGTGTGGACTGCAGGTAAACGAGGGGAGGCATGGCAACCCATTAGACACGTATGTTCTAACCGTGTTTTGCTCGGGGCTGCTGAGAAACACAATATCTAATAGGCTTTGAAGTGAGAGGTGGAATCTCTGTGAAATGAGATGTTTGCCAAAGTACCCAAATGGAGCAGTGGTTTATTTCTCCCCACCGAGCACAGGATGAATGACCTTGGGCAGTGACAAGCAAGGTAATGCACACACCCAATCAGCTTGCTTAATTATCACGTTAATGATGAAGCATGTGGTCTGAATTTGCATTCAGCATTTCTGCGGAAATCTGTGGGGCACCCAGGGTGGCTTGTGGACAGAGGTCAAGCTGACTGAGGCCATTCTCAAATTACGAGTGGAAAGAAATTCCCTGCCTTTTTGTCCAGAGTTCCAGTCTCCACAGAAACCCCAAACTATCACCCTACCCCGAGCCAGGGAATTCCTCCAGAACCACTGCACTCCATCCCTCCGGGCCAGCCGGCCAAGTGAAGCAAACAAACAACACGAAAACAAACAAGCAGAAGAGAGGGAGAGAACGTCTGCCCCCTGACGGGTGTCAAGACCTTATCCCCTGCCTTTTCCGTCTGACAAAAACGCTGCATAAGATATTTCACGTTTCCTGCTTGGTCTCTTGCTGCTGCTCTGCGCTGGTCTCTGGGGAACAGAACACAGTCTCTGTGCCCTAGGAAACAGCTATATGAGGGGTGGCACCTTAAGCAGGGGGCACCAATGACATCCAGTGGTATTAGAAAATGACGGTGGATGTCACCTCCTGCTTTTCCCAGTCCCTCCCAGCTGCAGTCCCAAGGCATCCTGTCCCGGGCATAAAATGCATGTTATCCTGGCTGGCAGGTGCTGGAGTTAAGTTGGGCTCTCATAAACCTGATGGTCCGTGTGTCTGAGGGGACACCTGCCCGTCTGCAACCGTCCTGTGTTTCCCTTGGCTGAACGTTTGCTTCCCCTCCCAGCAGGCCTGGGACGGAGAAAGGGTCTAATGGGCATTTGTTAAATGAATAACTCAAGAGGAACATTGGTATTGTTCCCTTGTGTTCTAAGAAACCCCAGGGACTTTTAACTCCACGCCTCATCTGTTTCACCCTCCCTGTCCCTCACTGCTGCTTGTCAGAAAAGAGGTGCAAAGTACTTTCTTAGCTTCTTCCTAAAAAGTAACGCTTTGGTTGGTTTGGGCCATGGAGGGGGCAGTATAGTTTAACAGTAAAGGATGTGGACACTGAGCCAGATTCCCTGGAGGTTTACCCCACACGCCCCTGGCCAGCGTAGGGCTTTGCATAAGTTACTGAACCTTCTAGTGCCTCGGTTTCCTCATCTGTAAACAGAGGTGATACAAGTGCCAACATCATTTGATGGTAATAAGGACAAAGTAAATATTTTAAAGTTCTTAAAATGACGCTAGTGTGAAGGAAAACCCCTATTCTGTAAAACTACTGTTTGGAATTCTCTGCTATTCTTTGGACGGCCTCTTATTCTGAAAAAGTAACTTTGCTTTCTAGCCTGCCTGAATAGTGGGGGAGATAAACTTAGCTGTCTGACCTTGTAGGCCAGAGACTAGATACACCCAATGCCATGCCAGGTGCATTTTTTAATTGGATAGAACTGTATAGTTTTCAAGGCCGCCACCAGCAAGCACACAAAGGGCTGGCTCTTCTATAAAAAGGGAAGTTCTGCTTGTAGCTTTGCTTAGATTTGGATTCATTTCCCTAGGCCCGCCGCGGTGAATAAAGTGTAACTCCAAACTCTCAGAGCGCTGTTTGGTTCTGGTCCGGTTTTTCTATAACACTAGCACATAAGTGCTATATAAATGTTTACTAAATAAACACA
The DNA here is from genome assembly GCF_000147115.1 of Myotis lucifugus. NCBI lineage: Eukaryota > Metazoa > Chordata > Mammalia > Chiroptera > Vespertilionidae > Myotis > Myotis lucifugus. The sequence continues at coordinate 2,143,707 of NW_005871173.1, forward strand.
AATGCTTTTTCTAATCAAGGTTAGTACTAATTTATGGATGGCTAGTAAGTTCCAGCATAAGCGGGAACTTATCTCTATTGGCAGGAGATGCCTGAAATCCTGGCAGGAAGGAGTTAAAGCCATGTTTGAGCTCAGGTGAAAAGCAGAACCCAGACCCGTGCTGCCTGGTGTGGGCTCCAACGGGGAAGTGGCAGGATGTACCCATTCCTGCGCCCCTGACATGCATGGGACTTTCTCTAGCTGACATGGGCCACGGCCGCAAGGAAGGACTAAAAGCCTGAAGAAATGTTTTTGAGAATCATTTCTGGGAATATATTCTGCTAAGTGTTAAAACACAAACATGAGTAAGACAAGTGTTTTCAAGGTATTAAGAGACCAGAAGGAGAGATGGGTCTGTGCTCTGTAAGATAAAATGCAGTGCACAGTGGTAGAGGATAAACACAGAACTCTAGGATACAAAGAGATGGTGATTTACATACTCAGCAGGGGGGGGAGACAGACCCTCTGGGGAGACCACTTGCTGTCAGGGTCATGTGCTACTTAAACCGCCCTTCTGTCATAGACAACTATACTAATGGACGGAATGTGTGACACGATGGCTTTTAGACTCAGGACAATTGCACTGAACATGATCCCAGAGAGAAGGAAAACACGGTGAGCCTGTGACTGCCTTACCCTGAGGACTGGAGGCAGACCCAGTAAAGCACTGAGAAGAGCAACCCGGCACCGCCTGGTGCTGTGGGGGAGGCAAGGACGGAGTCATGGAAGGCCAAGAGGCAAGCACTGCGGGACCGAGACCAGAAAGCAGGCATCTTCACAGAGGGAAGGCGGCGGAGAGCTGCCAAGGGCACCTGGGGCCTTCTTCCCAGTCCAGCTCAGCCCATGGACTATAACATGTTCAAGGGAAAAAAAAAAAAAGGAACTCCAAAGAAGGACAAAGAACTAATAAGTGAATTTACTAAGGTCATAAAATTTCAATATGAAAATTCAATCATATTTCTATATACTAGTAATGCAGACTTGGAAATTGAAGAAAAATCTATGATAGTGTCAAAACTGATAAGGGCCCGGCTGGCGTGGCTCAGTGGTTGAGCATCAACCTATGAACCAGGAGGTCATGGTTTGATTTCCGGTCAGGGCACATGCCCGGGTTGCGAGCTCAGTCCCCAGTAGGGGGCGTGCAGGAGGCAGCTGATCCATGATTCTCTCTCATCATTGATGTTTCTATCTCTCTCTCTCTCTTCCTCTCCCTTCCTCTCTGAAATCAATAAAAAAATATTTAAAAAAACTGTTTAAGGTATAAACCTAAATAAAGTATGAGCAAAGACCTTTATTTATAAATCATTACAAAGCATTGCTGTGAGACATTAAAAAATATCTAAACAAAAGTAGTATAGGATGTTCCCCCAAAATGTATACACACACTTTGAATAATTATAAAGGTAGTGTTTATTAAAATTCATTTTCAAAATTGAGCTATCAGCTGTTACAGTGTGTATACATTTTTGGGGACACCTTGTATATCATGTTTATGGATCTAAAGGCTCAATCATGTTACGATGTGAATTTTCTCCAAATGGAGATCCCCGGTATTGACTCGGTAAAGTGGCATCTTCATCATTAACTGCATTGGCCACACCCACACGCCTACCAGAGCCCTAGCAGGTGAGCATGTCACAAAAGGGACAAAGGAAAAGAGAAGCAGCAAGGCCCGTGACCCTCTCCCTCCTTCCTCGGTCCTGGGGGAGGAACCCTCACCACCGAAAATGGCATGTCAAACGCTGAAGCGGGTCCTCAAGTCAGGTGGGCGTTTCCACGCCTCCAGCCCTCTTCATCTCACTTAGTGAAGGCATTTCTCACCCCCAATCCATTACTCCGCAGAAGCCTCGGTGACACTACCCCACATCCCGCTCTCAAATCATGCGCTTCCCCTCAGCTCCAGAAGCTGAACACGGAAGGCAAAGCAATACCTCCATGATCCCCAAGTGAGATTTCTATAGTTTCAAAACCTCCGTGGGGAAATGCTGGAAAATAACTTTTCAGCTGGAATGAGACCAGTGCTGGGCAAGTCCTCCCAAACTCCCCGGGGAATGGTCCCCCTTACCCACCCCGGAACTCTCCCTCCAACCCCTCCAAGAAATCTGTGCTTGGATTTGCCTTCCACATCAACTGTGGAAATCTCGGACAAACACACAGCAAACCATCTTTCCAGATATGATGCGCTGTGATGGTCCCCATTTTAAAGGAGTCACTTCTGAGGCTGCTCCACAGTAAATAACCCATTTGTTTCACTCAAATCCTTCGCATAATAAAGGACTCGTGTAAATTCAGCAGGAGCCTGTCATCCCGACGATGAGCAGGCGCTGGAGAATTTATCTCCACCTTCCACCAGTGTGAAGAGCGGGGGCTGCGCTTTTGAACGCGGCAAAAACAGGGAGAAACTTGCAGTTCTGGCTTGTGAATTCATCAAGCGCTGACTTCATGAAATCTTAATGAACAGATTCAAGCACGGGCTGGGGATAACTCATTCAGGCAAAGCCCGAGAAAATACAAACCCACAGAGCTTGAAAATTCAGTCATTGCAGGTATAACAAATAGTGTCTTTTTGTGCTTGTATAGTTATCCATATGTATCTGTGTGTATGTATATACATGTACATACACATATATGCATACATAGGGAGAGACACGGAGAGAGACAACATACATATTAAATAACCATAACTCATGATACGATCATCTAACATTGCACAATGAAACTTTCAATAACGGTAAGTTAATAACCGGAGGTTAAAAGCTGCCCTTGGACTTGCCCTGGAAATTGCTGTCGGCAAGGGAGAATTTGACCCAGCATTTTAGAGAGCATCCCTGACAGCAGAATTACTCCAATGCATGGAGGTATGGGTATGTAACAAGTGGGAGGTGCCCAGTTTTTTCCATGGACAGAGATGTTTCTTCAATGCCAATACACCCCCACCCCTGCAGGCAGTGTCTCTGAGTTGGGATCTGTAAACACTGGTGCCTTCAAGGTTCTCTAGAAATCAGGTGATGTTTTCAGGAAAATTGAGGGGGGAGATGAAGCATTATCCTAACACTATTTACCCCAAATGCCAATAACAGAGTGACATTATGGTGGACTCTCAGAGTCAACAGCTATTCGTGGGACACTTTCTCATGCCAGGCGGTTACGTCCTGGCAACAGTGCAGTGGAGGGAAGTTTGACTCTCCTTAGAGGTGAGGTGTTGGCCCTTCCTTGGCCAGTGAGATGTCCTGGGACAGAAACACACACCTGCTACAACTGCATCCCCTGCTTTTCCACGAGTCCGCGCTGCACATGTGATTCTGGTCCAATTCTGCTGTCCTCAAGAGCCCGCCTTCGTCAGGGACACGGCACTCCTTCCTTCAGTGTCACCTGCAACGTAGCAAAGGCGCAGAGCTGAGAGTGAAGTGGAAAGGCGCTGTCCCCAAGGAATTCAGCTGAGATTGGACTAAGCAGGTTCCGTTCCTGCACCCATATGTATCTGCTGTCACCTTGCTTTCCCCATGCTGCTCACATACCCCAGTGAACCGAGCTAAGCAGCTGCCTGGCACAACCTTCTTTTTATTTTATTTTATTTTTGTTATTCCTCACCTGAGAATACTTTTACGACTGATTTTAGAGAGACAGAAGGGAGGGGGAGAGACAGAGAGAAACATCTCCATGTGATAGAGAGACATCAATCGGCTGCCTCACGCATGTGCCCCTACTGGTACCAGGGATCAAGTCTGCAGCTGAGGCATGTGCCCTTGACCATAATCGAACTTGAGATTCTTCAGTCTGCTGGGCTGATGCTCCAACCACTGAGCAAAACTGGTTAGGGCCACAACCTTCTTTTTAAATAAAAGTGCTTCCCACCCAGAACATCTCAGAACGATAGAAAGCAGGCACACAACCATGGAGATATCAATGTGCCGATTTGAGCTAATGGTAGTTTTATCTCCCTATGAACATTTCATTAGGAATTCTTTGAGTGGTTAACATGAAACCCCTTGCAACACTTTCATTTGGGAGGACTTGGTAAAGTCATCTACTTGTCAGGTATATAACTGGGAGAACTGTAATACAAATATAAGTGATCATATTTTGGTCACATGTGGTTAATATTTCTTAGATAAAACACTGAGGAACCCAATATGGAAATGTCACAATTGCCTCAGAGTGAAAAACTCAATTTGAATATTTATGTACATGCTCCAAGTTGAGACAATCCAGCAAACTGCTTAATAAAGACAAAAGGGGCGAGCTGTTTGAGCATTTTAATTTGCAAAAACAAAGAACGTCTCACAAATGTGATTTAGTTATATTATTACACACTTTAATTTATTATTCATGCATCTTATTTTCTATAACCCAAACAACAAGGCGCACATTGCACCATACCAGCATCGCCACAGTTCATACCACTTATAGGAAAGCTTGGGGTTAACTGGTGCACAGTCAAGCCGGGAGGCCGACTGCAACAAGGGGCTCTGCCTAGAGCTTGCGACTTATTAGGAAACATACGAAAACACAAGTAAAGCAACCAACACAATAATGACAAATGCTGTCGGTGCTGGAAGGAAACCAACCAAAGCTAAAATAGAGAACAACACAGTGAGGAAAGCACTTTAAGCAGGGTGGTCAGGTAAGGCTTCTTTGAGAAGGTAACATTTACGTGCAGTCCAAAAAGATGAGCAAAAGCTGGTTGTAAGGTGACATGAAGGAAAGAACGTTGCCGCCAAAAAGAACAGCATAAGCAAAGCCAGCGCGGGAGCTAAAGAGCAGTGTATAGGGTTTGAGATGCACAGGAGCCTCCGGAGCCTTGGCAATAAGATCACAGCTGGTTTTTGTTTTAATTTTGGACATCATCAAAGAAGTGACAAGATCTGATCTCTGTCTGAGGAAGACGGCTCTTGCTGCCGTGTGGAGCATGCATTAGGCGTGCCATTTAGGGGCAGCCCAAGTGAGAATGGCTGACAACTAAACTCTGCATTTCCCCTGTTTTGTTTGCATTGCATGCCCCTCCAACTAGAATGTAAGCCACACAAGGACACGACTTCTGTTTTGGTTCACTGCTGCCTCCCGCCACCTCCCCGCCCAGGCCCAACAAGGCTTGGAATGTAGGAGTGGGTACTCACTAAATAAATCTTGTTATTAAGTGAGATCCTCATCCTCTGGAAAAGGCTCTTCAAATACTATTTACTTTACCACGTCAAGATAATGACCAAGGCAAGCTTACTGACACAGTATCTGTGAGGGGGATTCTTATCATTTTCACTCGGCCTAGGAATTCTCAGCAAACATGCCAGCGGGCTCACCCTACTTTCAAGCGAGGTGTACTATACAGAGGCAGCAGTAAGACTGCAGATCACTAAGGCTTCGTTGCCTTTACAAAACAGACTACAGGGCATTTACTCCTGGGCCCTGAAATATTATCATAAAACTAAACCCACTTGTCAAAACAAACAAGCAAAGCAAATTCCATGAGGCATTATAGGCTCTAGAGCAATTACATTATTTTTACAAGGTAATTTATAAAGCCAGATAATTCATAACGGTACACCCCTTCCTATGTGAATGTGGGTGACTCCATAGCATTAATGCATCAGTGTAGATGTGTAAATAACTGTACTGATCCTTCAATAAAAGTGTTTTATTCTCATTACGAGTGGATAAATATGCCATCTGGATAATTTACTTATCTTTTCCCCTCTTCAAATAATATTTTTAAGGGTAAAAATTCAGATTCAGAAATTTTTTAAAACTACACTTGATTACAGTCTGCCAAACCTCAAAAGGGGAATATGAATGATTAATAATAATCATAATAAAGCATTTGGTATGGAGCGCTCACCACTACACATATTTCAGCCTATTAGTCACCCAAACACTTCTGATTATTCATGTATTTTGGCATTGTACAAATAAAACATCTGAATGACTGACTGCGTTTTTCTTTTCTCATTCAAAGGATTTTACTCAAAGTTATTGCAACTTTAAGAGGAGAGGCAGTGCTTTTAAAGAGCACACAACGTGCTTTGATTTGATTTCTTGTCACAATGAAAAAAAATTATGTCACTTAATCTCCCTCTCTTCTACCCTATATGTGTATAAGTAAATCCTATAGATACTAACATAAAATAACGCTCAATATGCATTTTTACCATTTCCGTTCCAAATTGCTTTCATATTCCGACTTGAGTATATATAGAAAGAGCCAAACTTGTTTGAGATCCAGATGGAGTCTTCTAGAGAATTAGGCTTCATATATATATATATATATATATATATATATATATATATATATATATAAAGTAAACTTATGAAATGTAAAAATATATATCTTGTTTCTTATTAGGGGCCCAGGATCATGTGCCCAGTTTTAGTAGAACAGAAGTCCTGACCTGAAATCACTGGAACTGTAAGAGCTTCTGTAATTAGAGCTTCTACTTTATACCAACAGCAGCTTTGCTTCCCAAATCTACTTAAAACTGCAGGTCTGCATCCAGTTGGGTGTCATGGACCTTATTCTTGATCTTGGAGCAACATTTGCATCATATGGAAAGTAAACTGATATTTCCAGCTGAAATGATCACCTGCTTATAAAGAGCTCTTTCAAACCATCATCTAGTAGGAAACATTGGACTCGCCTAAAATACAGTACAATGTGGACTGACATGTGGGGTGGGAGGAATTGTGAAAAGAAACAGGATTTAAAATAGATAAAATTGGAAAGAAATGAACAATAACTGCACGCACCCTCAAAAGTAAGACTTTCTAATATAATATAAATTTGTTCTTGAAAATACCTTGACTTGAAAGCTTTTGAAATTCTTTGATGGAAATTGCTCTATGAGTACAAAGCTTTATTAGTGATTATTGTTATAAGACATTAATTGAAAATAGCAACACAGGAACTCGCAGTAAGTTTCACTGGTGGAAATATCACATATCCTGCTAACATTTTGACAAAGAAATACAAATGAACATATAGACTGATTATTATTTTTACTCTGATGGAGTCTCAACTCAGTGGAGTAAAACATGAAATGTTTAATTCCTGTGCTTCCGGGTGTGCAGCCAAAGAAACTTCTGGGGTTCGTAGGATGGTTGGGGCAAGTGTCAGGGATGCTTTTCCATATTCCTTCTAAGCACAACGCATCTACTTATCCTCAGGTCTTGATGGAACAGACTATTTCAAAGGGCCTTTTACTTGGAACAATCTCTAGACCAAAATCTGGCCTGGGTACCTGTTTTAGGCGCGCCCCAGGCCTCAAGAGAACTAAATACAGTAAACAGCCCATTAAAATTCAGCACTTAAAGGCCAAGATAGAGTGAAATACACAGGAGAGGTTCCTAACCTGACCCCACCTGACCCCAGGGACTTGGGGGAGGCTGAGGTCTCAATTGCTCACAGGAGAATATACCCACAATGAAAACTAGTATATCACACATATTGTTCCAACCAGGAAATTCCCCTCGACTCTGAATAGTTATTGTGGGCCTCTCTCAAATTTTAATTCCATTTTTTTCCATTTTTTGTCATGTTAGAAGTTTAAAGGAGTGAAGGTTAATTCCAGGACAGATAATTTATCATATTTCGCTATCCTGTGGACAGGGGAAGAGCTCTCTCTCTCTCTCTCTCTCTCTCTCTCTCTCTCTCTCTCCCCCCCCACCCTTGCAATACAGGAATTGCTACCCAAGTATAATGCTGCTGTATGAGGGGAAAATAAAGGTGAGGAAAATGGCATGGCTGGCGTGATTCAGTGGTTGAGTATTGACCTATGAACCAGGAAGTCATGGTTTGATTCCTGGTCAGGGCACATGCCCTGGTTGTGAGCTTGATCCCCAGTGGGGGTGTGCAGGAGGCAGCCAATCAATTATTCTCTCTCATCACTGATGTTTCTATCTCTCTCTCCCTCTCTCAAATCAAGAATGAAATATATATTTTTATTTTTATTTATTTATTTTTCTTTATTGATTAAGGTATTACATATGTGTTCTCATCCCCTCATTAACCCCCACCCCCCTATATATTTTTAAAGAGATGAGGAAAATGGCATAATGTATAAACCAGGATAGAGGCTGGAAACCACACGTTAATATTGCGACTCCATTAGTGAGATGAGGATGCAGGGCATTGCACTAAAACCAGGAGTGAAGAACGTGGAAAGGGTCAGAGGGACGCGATGTCTGTACTGGGGAGACTGGAGGAACTGGGGTATTTCCTGGGCCAGAAGAAAGCTAAGCGGCCGTGTGAAGTCTGTGTGTCAGCATAAAAAAGAGGAGCAAAGGCAGGGAGGACTGGGCAAGTTGAAAGGGTCAGGCCGCAGCGGGGGATTTAGGTTATGTGAGTTGCAGAAATAATCACTTGTTCACAGGCTTGGGGGAGGCCATCAAGCACGTACAGGTGATTTGATTGCTGCCTGGGCGAGGAGGTCACGACCCCTGAAACCTGAGAGAGCTACCCAAGCCCCCCGGGGAACCACTTGTCCACAAGTCACAGTCCCAGAAGACAAGAACCGCATTCCTGCTCCTGTCCGTACCCCGCCCCTCTCCAACCCTGTGCCAATCACCCACATCAATAACAGTGACCCGAGCCCAGAAGCAGAGAAGCTAAACCTCTCAGCAAGGGATGGATGCAGGGCAGGTGGGAAGGGAGTTTCCTTTCCTTTTTTTCCTTAGGAAGAGTTTAAAGGTTGTGATTCTTGGCATTTTTTCTTTTTTTAATAAAAAGTGCAAAAATATCATCATAAGCCATCCAAAAGAAGGCAGAAATACGTAAAATCTAGAACTGCCCTGTCCAACATGGTAGCCAGTGGCTCCTGAGCGTATGGGATGAGCCGTCAGTCTAAGATCCACCAGGATGCCAATGACTTGGCATGAGAACAGGATAGTCAATATCATGCTAATAATACCTTTGCACTGATTACATGTTGAAGCGGTATATTAGAAATATTAGATATATTGGACATATTAAACTGAAAATATGTACCATTGAAGGGAATGCCATCTGTTTACTTTTTATTTTTTTATGGGTGGCTACTAGAAAATTTAATATCAAATATATGGTTCACTTATGTGCCTCTCATTTTATTTCTCCTGAGGAATGCTAAAATGAAAGATAAAATGTCCCTTTACTCTCAGCATTCCTGTCCCCAGAAAAAGCACTTGTCACACTTTATGTCTTCTTAAAGGCCTCCTTTGATACATAGACAGTTAAAAATAAAGTGAAACCATTTTAGATGAATTTTGCAGGAATTGTCTTTGTATTTTACCTAATGCGGGTCCAGGAGATTGTTCAATGTTGGTATATGCTCATTTCCCTCATTCTTTGTTATTCCTATGTGCATGCTGTTATAAATGTCCCCAATATTCATTCAATTTTCTAATTTATGGAATTGAAGTTTTTCTCACATTTCCATTTCTGTAATAGTATTGCTGCAATGTGCATACTTGGACTTGCTGGGCCGAAGGGAAGGAGAATTTTTCATTTTAATAGAGATTACCAAATTGTCTTCCAAAAAGTATTCATCAAATTATATTATCACCTCGTACCAAAATATTACTTTCCCCACACCTTTGCCAAGCCTTTAAAATTTTGTCCAATTTGATGGATGAAGCATATATCATTGAAATTCAGTTTTCCCTGTTATTTCTGAGTTTTAGAATTTTTCACATGTTTCTAACAAGCTTCCAGAAAACAACTTTATTCATCCTCACAACTTCCTATTGAAAACTAATCCAGGACTCAGACCTTGTCATCTTTTCTTCCTTGACCTCACTTTTTATGTGAAATCACAGACAAATCCCTTTGTGTTTTCAAGGATTGGCAGAGAGTAAAAGTCTTCCCTTCCCTTCTAATCACAGGAGTATCTTATTTTAGGAGCTAAAATGTCCAGTTTGGGCTCATGGGCACGTGATACTTAACTTCATTCGCTTAAGCTGATCTGTCCTCCAACTCCTTCTCTTCAGACTAGAACACTTCCCTCCCATACCTTCCTCCCCCACCTCCATGGAGGACAGGTGTGTGCACTGAAATCCTCACTTCCTCCTGGCTGGACAAATGTTTTTAATTTTGTTGAAGCACTGAAATTCTCACTTCCTCCTGGCTGGTGTGGCTCAGTGTTTGAGCATCAACCTATGAACCAGAAGGTCTCGGTTTGATCCTCTGTCAGGGCACATGCCTAGGTTGCAGGCTCGATCCCCAGTAGGGGGCGTGCAAGAGGCAGACAATCAATGATTCTCATCATTAATGTTCCTGTCTCTCCCTCTCCCTTCCTCTTTGAAATCAATAAAAAAAATTTTTTAAAAAAGAAATTCTCACTTCCTCCTCAATCCCCCCTCCCCCGCCCCATACTCACTTGAAGGTATATGTTTTTCTTTGATGTTTATTGAAGCTCTCTACATGTTCTGGATATTAATTCTTTGTCTGATATATATGCCACAACTATTTTCTCCCAACCTGTCACTTCTTCTTTTTCTTAACTTTATCATATCTTTTACCAAATATAGATTTTGAATGTTAATTTATCAATCTGTTCTTTTAACTTCTGTGGTTTGTATGCTTAGCAAAGTCTGATATACTTCAAGATTACAGAAATAGACTCATTTTTATTTTTGTAAAAGCAGCATTGAGATATAGTTCACATACTAGTACATTACAACTTGCCCATTAAAGTGTACAATTCAATGTTTTTTAATATATTTACAGAGTTGTGGGATCATCAACACAACCAATTTCCGAACATTTTCATCATCTAAAGAACAGACCCTGTACCCTTTAGCTATTATCCCCTAATACGCCCACCCCCAGCAGCCCAAGGCAACCACTAATCTACTTTCTGTCTCTAAGGATCTGCCTACTGTGGGCATTTCATACAAATGCACTCATATACCATGTGGTCTTTCTAATGGGTTTCTTTCATTTAGCATGTTTTCAAGGTTTATCCATGTTGTAGCATACATAAGTTCTTTATTCTTCTTTATGGCTGAATAAATACCATTGTATGGATACACCACATTCATCAGTTGATGGCCATTTGGGATGTTGCCACTTTTTGACTATTGTGGGTTATGCTACTATGAACACTCCTGTGGACATATGGGCATATGTTCCATTTTACTTGGGTCTATACCAGAGTGGAATTTTGAGGTCCACCACCAGCTCATGAGGGTTCCAATTTCTCCACATCCTCACCAACACTTGCTATTATCTGACTTTTCTATTCTAACAATCCTACTGGGTGTGAAGAAGTATTGCATTGTAGTTTTGATTTGCATTTCCATAACAACTAATAATAAAAAATTTTTCCTTTTCTCATTGGTCATTTGTATATCTTCTTCGGACAAATGTCTATTTGAATTATTTGCCCATTTTTTAATTGGATTGTCTTTGTATTCTTGAGTTGTAAGAATTCTTTATGTAATGTCCCTTATCAAACATATAATTTGCAAATATTTTCTCCCATTCACTGGGTTGTTTGCACTTTCTTGATAGTGTCCTTTGATACACAAATGTTTTTAATTTTGTTGAAGCCCAAGTTATCTTTTTTTTTTGGTCACTTATGCTTTTGCTGTCTTATCTAAGAAGCCATCACTAGATCTGAGGCACAGAAATTTACTCCTATGTTTTCCTCCAAGAGTTTTAGCTAAACCAGATCTTTGATCCATTTTTGAATTAATTTTTGTACATGCTTTGAGATAGGGCTACAAATTCATTCTTTTACATGCAGATATCCTGTTGTCTAAAGACCACTTATTGTAAAGATGATTCTACCCCCCATAGAATTGTTAAGCACCATTGTCAAAATAAAATGACGGTAAATATGAGCAAGAATCCTAAAATTGTATTATGATATACATTTATACATGTATTTGTTTTTATTTAGATATTTATCTCATCTGCAATTTACTTTGAGGTATTATTTTCTAATTTGAAGGCTAACTATGACAACATTGTGTTTGAATAATGCATTTTCTTTACTAACTGAAAAATTTACTCTTTCTTTTGTCATATTTTTTCATACACATAGATCTATTAGAAGCTTTTTATTAGGAAATTTCCATGTTCCGGTGTTTGTCTTTGCAACATCATACTCTTAGCCCTTAGTAAGAACTTGCTTCCTTTTTCAAAAATAACATTTTCTCTTTTATTTTATGAGTAATTTCTCTCCCTTACTGTTTCTATTCTGAAAAAGACAGATACTTTTGGATCCATCCCTAGGTTTTAACTTTTGTTTTCATGTTTTCTAATTCTGTGCTTTCCCATTATTTTCTGGGAGAATAATTTAACCTTCACAGTACTTTGCTCTTCATTTGTGTGTGTGTGTGTGTGTGTGTGTGTGTGTGTGTGTGTGTGTGTTGGTGTGTGGTTTTCTGTTATTCCCAAATCGTCTATTTAATTTTTTTTTACAAGTGAGTGGATGCAATTTCCTCTCGCATCTTTCTGAGGACATGAATTTACTGTAGAAGTCATGGCTCTGCTTCTGTAGTGGGCTCTGTCTCAGTGCCTATGTATATCTCCTCATTCTTAGCACAAACACACACAAGCCAATTGCCAGCACCTATATTTCTTTGCCCCCGGGCTTTCTCTTGCCTCTGAAGCCCACGTTACTGACAAAATTGCAGGCTGGGGGACCTGAGGAATTGAATCCCGGGCGCAGCTCTCTTCCAGTGACTGATGGGAGTTGGTATATAATTACCTGAGCTCTTACACCCAACGGTTGGATCACTCTGACACGTATGTTCAACACTGGATCCAGTTTTCCCCAGGGGATTGAGTTCTAGTTGCCAGGGTGCTTGCTGACTTGATGTCATTCCCTTTATTGGCTGCCTTCCTGCCCCTGTTTCCCTTCTTCTCTCCTCTCCTGTTCCTTCCTTCATCTCCCCATAAATTACTTGCACTCTGGTACGCAGCTACCCCTGGGCACATTCTAAGACATTCACATCTCTTGACAAAGAGTTCCTGGTTTGAAATACATTTTCTGGATTGAATGTTCCAGCCCAAAAATTCTCGTCATCATTTTTTTCTAACTTTACTCCAATTTTAAGGACATGCCTGAGAGTTCCCAATAGAAGAGAAGAAGAGTTGCAGAGCTGAGGTTACCACAGACCCACCAGCATGAAGCCTGATGGATAGTGAAGTATTCTCATAAGAGGTGCTGCAGGGAGGACATCTAAGCTAAGAACTGGACAGAGAATATGGCTGAGATTCAGAGGAGAGCCATCCAATGCCAAGGTCAAGGCTATTGGTCCTGCTGAGGGAAAGGTGTGTGTTCCCCCAATGAAGATGCCAACATGGACCTGCTCTGTGGCAAGATCAGAAAGACACCTCTGTCCAGTGGAAGCAGAGAAGGACACAATGATATGAAGACATGTAGTCTTATCCCTGTACTCACATACCACAAGGGGAAGATGAAGAGAAATCCTAAAACCCTGAACATTTACCTAAGAGAAAATAGATTAACCCAAAGGTATCCTATTTCAGGAAAAAAAATCAATGTACCTTTCATGGGTAGTTTTGTCTCCATCCACAGAAGGATGGAGTCTCAAGCACAACATGAGATAAATTATAGAAAATTAAAGAAAATTGCATTTTCTTTTGAGAGGAAAATTCATTTCAGTGTAGTGTCAGCTGAACGGCTTTAATAGACCTGTGACGAATCCTTTAGACCCTACACGGCTCCAATCTAATATTTTTTAAAGAAAAGTTTAAATGCTAGATTTTATTAATAATATTGACAATGACGCATTCTATGTCTTTCATGTCACAGAGGTCTGGGAACTGGGCTGCACTCTGCCTTGCACTGACTTTCAGTGTCTGCTGCAGGTACTAGACCGTGGGGCGGACCCACGTGGTCAGGGGGAGAAAGCCCACCGCTTCTGCAATCAATTACTTTACTGAACTGCAATTACAGTGGGAGACCAAAACGTTTAGCCTTCTCTTAGCTTCCTTATCTGCTTCTTCCCCGGGAGGCACTCTAGATGCTGCTGGGGGGAGTCTCCCGACCAGAAAAGGCTGTTAGTGGGATTGCGTGATGACAGAGTTACAGCAAAGTGCACCTTCGCTCCTGAGGACACGAGTTTCCTAATGGAATGGCTTTGGCAGGACTGTGAGCGCCCAACAATATCGAAATGGAAGACCCTCAAATACGCTGCACCTGACTCTCGGGGCAGGAAGGCCTGGGGCAGCGGGCAGCCTGGAAGTGCAAGCTCTGCTCAGGCCAGGGAGGGGGTCCGGGGAAGAGCTGAAATGATGGACAGAGATAGTAAGAGTTAGAACTTGGAATTTTAAAAGCAGGTGAAGGAAGGAGAGATGGGTAGGAATAGAGGAGAAACACTAGGAAAGAAAATATTCTGTCCCTAAAGAGCCAAACTATAAAAGCAAAAGAAAAGAAAACTGGAAAGGGACCTCCTCCCTCCTTTCCCACCTGTAGGACAGCAATGCAGTTTATCCCAAGAGACGGCTTCCCATCTCTAACACCCCATTCCTGTGTCCTCTGAGCTCCAGAAGCTTCTAGAAAATTCATCTTGTCCTCATGCAGGTATTGAGGATTAGGACCATATTCCCATTGACTGTTTACCCAGCTACTAAAAGTCACACAATGAATGACCTTGTAAACCCAAACCCTGAAGCAGGCTGCAGGATTCAATGCTGAGCTCCAGAGAAAAGCAAACGAAGGGACGATTCTATCAGGCTTGTGGAGATCATGTTCAGGCTTGTGGAGATCATGTTCCCTAAGCAGGTCGGTCCTAGCAGTTAATGACCAGCTGTGCTGACTTCTACATCTAGTCATTAAGTTCACAGTGGCCATGAATGCTGAATTAAATTCTTAAAAATTAATAAATAGAATAGCCCATGTGCCCTAAAATTGGCAGTAGAGTTAAACAAAGAATGATGCAACTTGGATTGCTTTATCGGACAGAAACATTAAATGCAAAACAAGTACTTCAGACCAGGAACTCTTCCTGGGGAGACATAAATGTCTTACTGTGTCCGCTTGGAGCCTCTTATGCAGCTTTGTGTCAGATGCACTCAGAGTCCCTGGTTTGTACCTGAATGCTGGGAACGTTGGGGTTATTGGGCCTGGTCTGTGCATCAGATGCAAAATATGGCAAGTGTCTTAGGCCAGAGAAACAGAAGGAAAGGAGAAATTGGAGTCTGCAGAAACCAGCCAGGTGATGGGTGAACTGAAAAGTCAAACAAGAGACAACAATGCAACTCAGACATTGACAACAGGAACTCCGTATTACTCCTAGAGCCCTAAGACCAAAGGAGGACCAAAACTAAGTACCAGCTTGCCCACGAAGAGGGGGCTCTCTGGCACAAGCCAGACCTAGAGGGAAGAGAAGCTATTGCTGGAGGTGCCACCTAAAGCAGATAGAAATGGGAAGGGACACCCTGGCTCCTCCCTGCTCTCACCCTCCAGTCTCAGCACCTCCCATTGGTTGAACCTCTCCAGCAACAGAATGTTGGGAACCAGAAATCTAAAACCCAGAGCAGCACAGCAGGGGCCAGGAGAGGATACAGAAGGAGCCGGGAAATGACCAGCATGGAACCTGATGGTTTTCTTCACTCATCAGGAAATATTTGTAATTGGTGTTCACTCATAAGAAACAAAATGCAATGTTTCAAAAATAACGTATTTAGCATTTCAAGTATTAAGAATGTTATGTTGTAAGAACTGGTATTCACTTTAGCAACACTGTGTGAATATTAAATAGAAATATATACTGTCTTACTTTTTTCAAGCAAAAACAAGAATTTTTACCATTATATTTCATTATTGGGTTAAATTATATTCATGTATCAGATTTATATTGCATTTCGTTCAAATCTGACTCAACCCCTGTTCTCAGAGTTCAAGTCATGAAGTGAATTAGGGATCATGTAGGCCATCCTTTCTGAAGTTTACTCTCTGGGATAGTGTTCTTATGAGAGATAAATTTATTTCTAAGTAAGAAGGCTAACCAATGGCCTTACAGAAATGGGGGAGAGCGTTGCATTGTTAGATGGCTCCCCAAGCCTGCTTTGTAGGGGGCCATAACAGGAGTGTTCAGTCTGAGTGGCTGATGGTTCTTCCTCCTGATTTATTTACTCTCAGAAAAAGAGAGAGGAATTTCTTGACCAAATACATGCTTTCTTTGACTAACTGGCCACCAGCTCTTCCTGGGTTCCTCTCTTTGACCAGCATCTCCCTTAGGTGCTGCGTAGGACAATATCTTTCTATAAGAAGGTGACAATGGGAACACATTTTTATATTTTTTCCATCATTGAGTCTATTAATGATGAAATATAGGAAATATTACTAATCAGTAAATCTAGAAGTTATTTTTCATTACCAAGTAGCAGTCAATGCAAAAATCAACGGCTTTGTTAGCTTAGTTAGACTCTTTCATAAGACATAACTGAAATACATCAAAAAACATCTTTAGTGTGAATTTCCTGGGACCCCATGTCTACTCAGCATTTCCTTTTATTCCTATTGTTCTGGGTCACCTGCTGCTCCTGCAGTGAGTCCCTCAGGCCTTTGATCATCCACTGATGGGGCTTTTATAACACTTGATATTTATAATCAGAGCTGCATGCAGGTTATCATTACATATTCAGAATATGTTTTTCCTTTCAATGAGAATAAAAAGTATTCCCCTGGCGACAATAGGAGTGACGGAAGCATTCAGCGGAAAAGGCAAGGCTCCGGCAGGACCACCTGGAAGATGGCGCACAGGACAGGAGCCTGTGTTGCCCGGAATGAGGGACATTGGCTGGTGTCTACTGAAGAGGAAAATGAAATGAGATCACATGAAATGAAGGTGAACTTTTATCTGCTACAGAGAAAGAAGCTCCTGGGAAAACATAGGCCTGCTAGGAAACAGTTCTGGGTAGCAAAGGTGATTTATGCTTCCTGTAGTCAGTTCTGAACTAATTCCCAGAACGGCATGAAGGGATGCCAATTTGAACAGAAGACAAACTGTGCTCTCTGTCCATTTGAAATCACATCACCTCCAAGAGTAATACAAATGGCTTGGCTTTTTTATAGTCATTTACTTCTAAGGAGGTCCAAGGGCTTCCTACCCACGATCTCACTTACTAGCACACTGTGAACTCTGTCCCCCAGGTGAAGAGCAGCACAACTTTCCTGGGTAGAAGAGAGAGGAACTTCCTCTCGCCTATTCGCTCTCTCTGCTTAACACTCTGCATCAGCAAAGAGGAAAACATATCAGCTGGGCTCATGCTGGAGCCCCAGAAAGAGCAGGGCCTTTCAAGGCAGAAGACACACACACTGAGCTATGGGTTCACTGCTACTTCCCTTCTGGGTGAACTTGGCCAAGACATTTAACCTCTCTGGACCTAGGTTTCTTTATCTATAAAATAGGAGGAATGACTCCTACCTTGAGGATTGTTATAGGGAATAAAACTAGGACAATTAAAATGTCTTGAACAGCATTTAGCAAATACTTAGTATTTAATAAATAGTCTCATGTGTCATTATTAGTTGACCCCAACGCGAACCATCAGGCCTGCTTCTCCTCTTCCACTCCACCCCATGTTTCCTCTCTTTTAAGCTCACGTTGTGATGTGAATTCAGAAAAATGGCAGAGCAGAGGCATGGACATGCACAACGGATGCCCAGGCCAGGAGTTTCTTCACGCCACCCTAAATGGGCACAGGCAGCAGGGTCCTCCCCGCCATCCCTCTGCTCTCACAGAGGAACTGTGGGCATGGCATCTTATGTTCCCTTTCTTGGGGAGAAAGTCTGAATTCACCCACTGAAATCCTTCAGTCAGTAAGCTCATACCCATTGCTGTCAGGGAGGTGCAGAAATTTCCAGAAAAAAAAAAGCTAGCCCTTAACAGCCTCCTAATGCTAGAGATCTAGAAGGTAGTTCCCTAAAATTACTGTGGCTTGATGAGTAGATCTCAGACACATGAACTTTTTGGACGTGTCATTTCATGGCTCCTGCAACATGCAAGCCACTGTCCTAGACCCCAGGAGCCAGGACCCGTCCCTGCAGGAGGCACAGGGGAGGGGGAGAGATGACACACGTAAGTGAAACAGCGTGAGAAGCAGGCACACAGCTCCCCGGTGCGGCCCGCTGGCCTCCCTTGGCTGCACTGTTCTCTGAGGACCGGAGCTGGGGGAGGTGAGCGCGCTGTCACCGCCCCGCCTTGTCAATCACACTCCAAATTATGACCTCAGATTTTTCAGAGAAGAGTGACTATCAGCTCTGGAAGAAATGAATCACGCAGACATCATCATAGTTTTGTTTTGTTTTTTCCCCCGACTTCCCCTTGGCACTACAAATTAATCCTCAAATTACTCACTGAAGCAGTCTGGACTCCGTAAACTCAATACGACTTCATGATTTATTTCTAAAGTGGTTTCCACAGTTGAAGGAGTCTCTGAAGGAAAGTGTGTTTCCAGTGTTACATCGTCATAGAAAAATAGCTATTATCATCATCATAAGATGTATTTTGGGTACGAAAGATATTAATTTTCTAGAGAATAAGAATAAACACTGAGGGGCATTTAAAAAAAATGTTTGCGCCTTCACTGCAGGTTGAACATCAATGTTGCAAGTCAGTGTGTAAAGAATGTGTTGCTAACGGACACAACCCTCTCGAGCAGTTGCTGGAAAATTCCATAGTAAACTAATCACCGAGGGCCCCACACGTCCTGCTGGGAGCGGGTGCCACGCTGCAGGATTTGCCCTGACACTTTCTAAACAGCCTGCGTGAAGGGGATGTCTTGTCTGCTTGTGCTGGTTATCATTCTTTTTTCAGAACAATTTCAGAAAAGACCATAAGCTTGTGACAGAACGAATTTGTGATCTTATCCAATCATCTGGGCTGTTTGCAAAACTTCAGTAGGTGGCAGCGTTTTGTTGATAAATGTTTTGTTAGCCAAGTGATCTCATTTAGTGCAACTGTTGCAATATTAATAAACTGAACTTATGATCGTGTTTGCCAGGACTGAAAATATTGCCATTCTCTCCAGCGGGTGCTCTTATCTGAACTGACAGCAGCATTCATTGTATGAGAGATGGGGTGGGGGGGAGGCATACTCTGGGTTACTGTATGTGGGAAAGTGACGGAGGCAGAGGGAGGCTTTGGGAAGGAAGGCAGGAGATGAAGAAAGGGAACGTAAGATGTCATGCCCACAGTCTGGCTGGTTCAACAAAACCCTGGACTGGCACAAAGGTTCACTCCTTTCGGGCACCCTGTGTGGCCCATAAAGACCCTGAAGGTGATGCCTGAAGTCCTGAGGAAACGGGGTGAAGGCCATTGGTTAAGCAAGCAGCTCAGATCCCTTGGCAGCAAAGGCAGGAAACCAAATCCGAGCTCTCCCAATGCGTCCCCAAGCTTCCCGGGGCCAGCACAGACAATGTCTCAATACCTTTCCAAATTGCAGCACCTTCCGCCAGGCCTGTCACAGCCAACCCGGAGGAGAGGCCCCAGGGTGACCTCTAGAAAGAGGGGAACAGCACCTCCTTTACCAGAAGCCCCCGCCTGTCACTCAAGTCTGTTCAATCTGACCCCAATCAATCACCCTACCTTTCTTCGTTCCCCTAAGGAACCAACCTCCTTGGCAAAGAGTAAAGGCCTGGCTGGGAAAGAGAACCTTCGGGGGCACTTGAGAAAGTGCCCACTCCTTCCCAGGGGACCAGGGAAGCCACCATTACACGAGAAGCTTTCAGGGTCCCCCAGGCCAGCGTGTCAGCATCATAGACTGAGCCCCAATATGCCTTTGATTTCCCACTCCCAGAGCGTAACTGCTGCCATTGCTTCCACCTGCTGGAGATGGCCCTCGTTCTGTCACCTTCCTCTGTCAGAAAGACACATTTCACGAGTCCACTCGAATCTGTCCTCCGCCGTAAAGGCTTGTCTGATCACCCCGGCTGGAATGGACATCTTTCTTTTATGAATTCCCGCTGCAATTACTGCCAGGCCAGCTGCTTGCGAGCAGTGGGAGGGCTTCTCTTTGCTGCAGCTGGGCTGCAGGCTCTATATGGGCCTATAGGCACTCCATTAGAAGGTAGCTAGTGCCTGCCTCATTTGCATTGCTTTCCATTGACACCTTGTAAGCCACTTATTTTTGCCTCGTATTAAAGTTATAAAAATACCATATGTGCAATGCCTGCTTTCCTCTCCAGACTGTAAATGCCTTGTAGTTATCTTTGTATATCCTTAACACCTCGCCCAGTGGCTTAACAAAAAAAGTCTTTTGAATTAATTAGTAATTAATTGATGCCTTTATATTCAAATTAGCATGCCAGTCAGCCTCACTGCTGTGTGAGAACTCTTTAAATTCTCTTTTTGGTGAAGTCATTTCTCTAAGATGCAATGGTTAAATTCCACCAAGGGAAGACCCACATCTACCATTCAACCACTGTCACACAAGACCCAGGTGTACTGGACAGTTATTCTAATGACTAACTGAACAGATAGAAAATTATAGAGTTAATGTTTCTACAAGACAAATATATCAAGCCTTTTTCTTAACACCAGTGAGTAATTTTTTATTACTATTTATGATTTCAGATTAAGGCAAAATATGGCCAACATTTATATCAGGGGTAGGGAACATTCAGTCTGTGGGCCATATAAGGCCCGCAAAATCATTTGGTCTGGCCCTGCCAAGGCATTAGGGGTGAGTTAATTAAATGTTTGACCAAATGCAGCAGGCTAATTTTTAAGTTGATAATTTTGTTTTTGTTTTTGTTAATCCTTACTTGAAAATATTTTTCTGTTGATTTTTAGGGAGAGTGGAAGAGAGAGGGAAAAACAGAGAGAAACATCAATGTGAGAAAAACACATTGATTGGTTGTCTCCTGCACGAGCCCCCACCAGGGCCCGGGCCGGGGAGGAACCTGCAATCAAGGACCCTTTGGTCCGCAGACTGATGCTTTATCCACTGAGCAAAACAAGCTAGAGCTAAATTGATAATTTTGTATGGCCCGAGAATGATGTTATAAATAGATCTTTTCCTCCTCACCATATCCTCTTATTAAAATCAATTAGGCATTTGGGAAGATACTGGTTATACTATATATTGGATTGTTTCATGTGGCCCAGAAGAGTACATCCTCTTTCCTAAGGGGATGCCAAGTTACTACATAATAAGTGAGTCCCATTTTCCTTGCACGATGTCTATTGCCTGATATTTTAGCCAATTGATTTATTAGTGCATCATGTCAGAGGGAGTTAGATAACTTTAAGAGTATGTGATCTCCCATCTACAGGCATCATCTTTACATCCAAATGTTTTTTGAGAAGCCACAGTGAGCACAGTGACATCCCCACTAAAGATCTTACACAGAGATGGAAAGATGGCCTGGGTCAGGGCATGGAGTTTGACAGTGAGAATGTTTGAGCAACAAGCATTTGTAAAGCAACCACTCTTTCTGGCCATTCTCTTAGACATATAATTTGAGGCGGGGAGGATAAGCAGAGGCTCTGGTGGCATAAAGTCGCTCCAATACGCCTTCCAGGTACTTCAGAGATCTCTGGTGGTAACACCTCTCAGAGGATGGGGGGTGGGGCGACAACTCTCCCCCAGCGTCTGTCCCACAATCTATAAGGTTGCATTCCTTCATATAATATTGCAATTCAAGTGATTGTTTCTCCCCATCTCAATCCCTCCTCACAGAACTAACCAATGTGCGCATATGCACAGCATATGCAAATATCCTTGGGCCGGTAGAGTTTCTAACTATAGGAACTACAGTTCACGATGAAGCTGAAAGTATCTTTACTTATCGAAGATGCCCCTGACATGCATGCCATGGCAACAAAGTAGGAGAGATGCTCCTCCCCTGTTTACATTCATCACCGGACGCACTTGTTTCAAACGTCTATACTACTCACTGGAGTCATGCGCATTCAGTCTGCTTAAACTTCTGAACCCCCTCCTCTGGAAACTGCATTTAAATCAACCTGCCCATGGCTCACTTCAGAGTGATCATTAATATCATCAAGTTCCATCAGATAGTTGGGCACCACTTTCAGGGAACAACCCATTGCTCCATTATTCCATGCTTCAGCCCACACGAATCCTAACTAGTTGAAGCAAGTAAGTCATGACATTACGGACTGAAGGAAAAAAGGACATCACAGAAAATGTTAATCCCTTTACGGCGATGACATAAATCAACTGCATAATTATGGGAGATCAAGCAGAAGTGTTTTTCATGACTTGCCCCCATAATGGTTTCTTCCTCCTATTGTTATCTCCCATGTCGTTGCACCATTATTACAGAAGAATTAAAGTTATTATAGCATAGTGGATAGCATGCTGCTCTCCCCCTTTTCACATTTCATAGTAATAGGCCAATGGCAGGTCTAGAATTCACACTGCAGTCTGACATGAGTTGGCACTGCACATATTAGAAGTATAATTTAATTTTAGGATGCAGCCTTATAACATGGCATTCAAGGAAAAGAAGAAAAGGGGTCTGATTGTGATTGTCAGTTTGAAAATGCTCACTATTGCCCTGATTAGTGATGAAATCTTAAAATCTGGCATCTTAGCTAGTTCTCTCAAGGTGTCATTATTTAAGTCACTCATTATTAGAACACTGAAAAGCAAATGTAATTAATTTCATATCAGTATGGCTTATTTGTCTGGCATGAAGTGACATTGTAAAATTCATCACAAGCGCCACTTCTCACTTCACAGTTGAAAGAAGTTGTGCAGTTGTCTTGAATCCAAGGAACCGACAGAGACATGTGCCAGAAGGAACTGTGGGCAGGAGTTTCAAATCTGGGTACCAGCTCCACTTCCATCCCAAATTAGATGGTTTTGTGCAAATTACTTTGCATCTCTGGGATGCTGTTGTCTTTCTGGTAAGATGAGGCCAGATAGTTGCTAAGGGCTCTTCCGTTTTAATATTTCAATGATTCTATTAGCATTTTATGATTATGATACAGAAAATTACAAAGATTATGGTTGACCACCAAAGCCCACTGAATTTTGGGGAACCTTTTCCAAATAGATATGAAGCCAAAGGTGACCAGTTGATTGGAGTGATAACACGGGCTACTAGAGTCATACCCACAAAAGATGGACTTGACTTCAATAAGTAGGTGATAGTGATAAGGAAAAAACTAAAACGGTGGTTTTACATGTATGTAGCACCTGCTCTGGAGATAATTTTGCTGTGAGCAAATCTTGGTTTTAGTCCACAACCTCTTCCTCACTTGTTTACTCCCCTTCCAATTTTCCAGAACCGGAGTGATGCTATTATAAGGTAACTCAGACCAAGTCATTCCTCAGCTTAAAATTCTGTAATAATTTCCCATCGCACTCAGATTAGAAACCAAAATCTTCTCTATGTTCTATAAGCAGTAAGTTGTCCCATTCACCATTCATTCACTTTTCTCAACTTCTACTTTGTCTTCCCCATTGCTCACTTGGCTCCAGCTGCCTGTCACACTGGCCTCCTTGCTTCTGGAACATGCCCAGGACATTGCTACCTCCAGGCCTTGGACCAGCTATTCCCTTTGCCTTGGACTTTCTGTGTATGGATTGCTCCAATATATTCTCTACGTATTTGTTTAATTTTAACCTCCTCAGGTATGGCTACATGACCTCCTACTTGTGATTAA
This sequence comes from Myotis lucifugus, assembly GCF_000147115.1. Lineage (NCBI taxonomy): Eukaryota > Metazoa > Chordata > Mammalia > Chiroptera > Vespertilionidae > Myotis > Myotis lucifugus. The sequence goes on from NW_005871173.1 coordinate 2,167,335, forward strand.
TCATTACAATCCACCCTCCCCCCTTGTTCCACTGCCCATCCACGATTGATATCTTCCACAGCACTGATAACCTTCTAACATACTACATTTTATGCATATATTTTTTTCATTATTTATCCCCATTAGAAGGTAAGCTTTCCAGAGATTTGGAATTTTTGTTTGTTGACAAAAATTCCCAGAAACGATGAAAGTTCCTGAGACACAGTAGTCAATATTATTGAATGGCTGAATTTCTTTATGTCCCATTTTCCAAAAATATTTAGGGATTATCGTTTATGATGATCTGTTCTGATATAAATTTGGGGGCGGGGGTGCAGGTAGATGTGTGAAGGGACTAACATTTTTAATCTTAGTATCTTATAGATCATGATTGTGGTTTTATTTCACTTTGTATCATGAAAAGGTCTTTAATTTGAAGCCAAGTTAGACTGCTTTCAAATTCTGGTCATGTTGCTTGTCAATGAAATAACCTTCAGATTTTTTTTTTTTTTTTTTTGGCCAGCTATGAAATGGATGTAATGAGGCAGCTTGCTACGCAAGGGTTTTGAGAAAATGACATGCATTGACCTATATAAAGCACATAGCACAGTGTCAGGTACAGACTAGCTGCTCAATAAAAGTGGTCTTGCATGTTCGAATTGTATGAATTAATCGGGAGTCTGAAGGTTCACACGAGGTTTAGTATATAAGCCCTTTCTCCCTAGAAGGCACTTGGATTCAAAGGAAGAAACCTTACAGGAGAAATTTCTAGGATCAGCAATAATGGGGGAGATTTTTATTGGCAAGGAAGGAAAGACAAAAGGAGAGGGGAGGGGTGGGGTGGGCAGAGCAACCTCCCAGACCTCCCCACATCCTCACATTCCCCAGGAAATCATTCTCATTACAACCCTCAGCAACCATGCATCTCTGAGCCTTAATAGAGTGAGAGACTCATTCCAGAGCACATCATGGCTTCTATAACACAGAGACGGACTGTCTTTGAAGATTACAATCCTCCCAGAATGTCCCCCACAGAGATTAAATGCTGAAAGAGAAAAAAGACAAGCATGTGGGGAAAGGGTAGGGTGAAGAGAGAGATGAAACAAAATCTAGGAATCACTTCTCATGTCATCATTGTCGCATTAACACCTGAATGGCTAAGACACGTGCCCTGTGGCTTGTTAAAGGAGAGACTTCAAAGCATGTAAACATTTTTTTAAATGGGAATGCTTGACCCTAACAGTTGGTATTCTCAGGCAGATAGCAGCTGGCACACAGAGGCTCCTATCCCCAGCCCACACATGTGGAGACACAGTTGTTCCCAGCATCCCTCTTGCTTTAATAAGCCAATAAATATTGATTCTGACCTGGTTGCCACTTGTTCCCCTAGTATCATCTCTCCTTCCAAGACTTCTCGAAACTATAAAAAGCTAATTTCCAGATTTCTAGTCTGGCTAGAAGAACTCAGTTTTTCAATCAGATCTCCCAGAGGTCTAAGAGCAATCATTATGAATGAGAAAAGGTATTTTGTATTCTTCCCAGCTTGGTAGCAGGTCGAGGGAGCAGGGGTAGTTACCTACTGAGGCAATGATGAAATTTAAACATTCGGATCTGCTACTCATCCTGTAAGATCACAGAAAATTTGGGGCAAGAACCTGACACGCAAAAAGGTCAGCAGTCATTGAAAAGTACAGCTCATGGACTAAAATCATGATCAAAACGTGAAAAATGATCCGCACTTCTCACATTGCCAGCATTTTATCTCAGGCAATGTAGTTCTAAAGAACATTATTTTGAACAACATACATGATGGCTAAATTTGAGTTTTAGAAAAACATATGACTAAAAGGAAACTTGACCTACATTTTAAAGCAGTTTTTTTTTAATTTTTCAGTCTCAGTACTCAATAAGAATATTGAGAATCTCCTATGTTTAGCACTGTTGGAGCAGGTCATCTGAGCAACAGATGAAAATTATAAGACAGTTCCCTAACTCAGAGATTTCACTAATTGGAGAGACTAGACAAGTATATACACTCAGAGTTTTGGTGCTTAATCTTTTGGGGGCCATAGACTTCTTTGAGAATCTGATGGCTGGTATAGAGGCCTGTTTTAGAAAAGAAAAAATATACATACAATCCTTTACTCTATTTTAGAGATTTCACATACCTCATGGACCCCTCTGTGGCCCGAGATAAAGTTAGACTGCCCATCACATTTTCCCATAACAGGCTCCCTTTCTCTTTGGAAACACATGTCACATGTCAGAAGTATATTTCCCACTTTATCCCTAGCATCTAGTTGAGTTCTGTCACATAATAAACATTGTTGAATAAATCAATGCATCAATGCATTTAGAAAGCCTGCCTTGGAGAGTATTAAAGGCAGTGAGGATGCCCCAGGCCTAGGCTGCACTTGGGGTCCAGCTGGTCATAGTCACAGAAAGTCCATCAGGATTAGAGTCAGTAAGAAAGGCCTGAGAGGATTAGGGCTGAAACTGGACAAATGGATAAAGTTCATGTGGGTACAACAACAAAATGAGCAAGTACTATCATCAAATCATGAATTAAAAATAAAGACCTCTTATTGGTGGGAGAATGAAGGGATGCCCTGGACTTGAGAATCAAGGCTTGCCATGCCCACTCATGGTGGAAAAGGAGCCTTTATTTTAAGGATGCCGGCGCTGCCCAGAATCAGTGCAAACCACCAAGACTGGGGTTGAAAGGAGGCAAGGACATGCAGCACCTGGGCAGCTTGGACCACAACATGGCTGCGCCACCTCTGTGGTGAATTGATCCTCCCAACCTGCTTTCCACTGAGTGACCAGGAGGCAGATTCCGGAGACAGCACTGATCGGATGAGCCTGGGCCGCATGCTTGTCCCAGGTGTACCAGAAACTCACAGAGGATTTCCCCCACCGTTTCTGTAGTCACAGGTGGCATGAGAGAAGCATAAGAGGCCGGACCTAGGTATTTCTCTCCTGCAATAACTTCAAAACAGTTCTCCCTAAATGAGAATCAGGCGCTAACAGGAAGTGAAGGAATAGTGGTAAATGTCAGAGAGCCCAAACCAACCAATTTCTGAGGGATCTTGAGCAAGGTACCTCAGGTACCTTCCCCCATCTACTACCTCACAGGTAAAAGCAGCGATGATGATAACAATAACTGCCTCAGTTTGGGGAAAATCAAATGATATAATTCCTGGAACACTTTTAGCTTATTGCCTAGTGCCGTGGTCGGCAAACTGCGGCTCACAAGCCACATGCGGCTCTTTGGCCCCTTGAGTGTGGCTCTTCCTAAGCCTTAGGAGTACCCTAATTAAGTTAATAACAATGTACCTACCTATATAGTTTAAGTTTAAAAAATTTGGCTCTCAAAAGAAATTTCAATCGTTGTACTGTTGATATTTGGCTCTGTTGACTAATGAGTTTGCCAACCACTCTAGACAAGTCTCAACTGGGCTGACTGGGCACTTCAAGTCTCTGCCATGTATCTGTTCCATGCCAGTAGGCTACCTCAGGAATGTCCTCATGGAGATGACAGAAACACAAGAAGAGCAAGGCCTCTCGAGTTGTACTTAGAAGCACCATACTTGCACTTCTGCTTCATTCTATTACCCAAAGCCAGGCACATGGTCAAGTCCAGAGACAGAGGCAGAGGACACTTCAAAGTTAAATGCCCAAGGGGGTGGATGCAGAGAGGGTAAAAGATCATTCAACCCATCAGCAAGACCTATCAATTCTACCTTAGAAGTACTTTCCACACCTGTCCAATACTCCTTCTATCTTATTGCTACCACCACTTCAGTTCACCATGTTCTCTCTTACCTATCACCACCTGATGGCTCTGTCCAAATCTTTCTTGTCCATTCCTTCTCAGACCATTCTCAATGCAGCAACGAGAATAAACTTAAAAAGAAAACCTGCTCTGACCACTCATTTAATTAAGTCTGTCAAATGGTTTCCTATTGTTCTCAGGATAAAGGTGAACATCCTGACTAAGGCCTGAATTGTTTTCAATTTTCAATTGAGGGGTTATTTTAAAGCAAATAGGTGAACCTGGTGAAAGGGAGAAAAAGAGTGAAGAGGGAGTGTGAGAAAGAGAGGCTTTGTAACGACTTCCATGTGAGGACAGCTTGGGACCCCTGTCTCCAATCTCATCTCCTTCCATCCTTTCTTTCACTTTATGTTTGGAACACATCATAATTCCCCAACTTGTACACTATTTTAAGCCTCTGGGGTCTTACTTCGTCTGCTCTGTGTCCAAGTAGAGAAGTAGAGTTCTTTATCCCTCCTTTTGGTACGGCTTGAAAACCCTCTGCCTTATCCCCTAAAAAAAAAGAGAGGAGAAGAGCATAGATTGGTTTGGCTCAGTGGATAGAGCGTCGGCCTGTGGACTGAAGGGTCCCAGGTTTGATCCCGGTCAAGGGCAGAGGATGACTACTTTTTGGCGTTTAAAGTCTAGAACAGATAGACATTAATAATCTCATAAATACAACCTTATAAACTGCTCCAAATATTTTTTTAAATGCCCTGTTTATGGTGTTAACAGAAGCTAAGAGTCAGGGAAGGGTTCTTATTTGCGTTGTTGTCTTAAGTATGAGTGTGAGTTAACCAAATGAGCAGAGTAGGAAGAAGAATACTCCTGGCAGTGGAAAAGCATATGCGGAACTCTGGGGGTTGAGGGAGCAAAGAACTTGAGAAACTGAAAGGCTGTGAATCAGGCTGGAGTATCCATAGAGCTGCATTTTGAGGGAACCAGAACATGGACAAGGCACATCTTCAGCTAAGAAGGATGGAGCTCCAACCATGGTCGGGGATGGAGAAAGGCAAAACTATTTGGAGGCAGTGTTATATGCAGGAGAAATGAAATCAGAGGAGACTCTCAGAGGTGAGAAGCTGTCCTGGAACATAAGGAGGCCTAAGGAGAAAGATTTTGAAGATTAGCTTGTAAATGAAGTGAGGGTATTAGAGACCTGCTTTCTTTGATGCCAGATACAAAATCCAGGACCTTAATAGGGTCCTGTGGGACCCTGTGGGATTAAACAAGCCTTTTGAAAGGCCCATCATAACGGAGAGGGCACAAGCAAATTCCTGCCAGTCCCATTGTCCTTTATAATGAAAGCACCTGCTTTTTCTCCTCCACCCCAGAGCCTGAAGGCCACACTGGCTAGTTCGTCAACACGTGACTACTTCTATGGCGATGAAGAGAATGACTAGCTCCGTTCCCATTTTCATGAGGTTTATGGAGAAATGGGAGAGACTCTCAAGGAAATAATCACAAATGTGATCAGTGTGATGAATAAATGGTCCAGGTAGCTATATTTCTGATAGTCTGAGAAGTCAGTGGTTGGTGGTGGTTGCCTTAGGGACATTTAAAATAAGACCTAAAGAGTGTGCCTGGTGGTCGGAGTGGGACCATCCAGATTGCAGCTCCTCAGATTCATAAAGGACACACTCAGGGGGCAGACTCAGTGAGCACCAAGCCCCACTGAAACAAGTCTTGCCCCGGAGGGGTGTCTCCAGCACAGAAGTTCTCCCACTGCAGACACAGCTGATTCTCACAGCCAATTGGCCTGGAGGTCAATCCCTCCCAGAGTTACCTATAACAATCAAGGCTTAACTACAACAAGACTGTGCACAAAGCCCACAAGGGGGTGCACCAAGAGTGTCTACCTCAGGTAATTGGGGAGGCTGAGCCACTGGGCCCTATAGGACACCTAGCACAGAAAGCCACTCTATCGACACAGTGAAGCATAAAAAATGCGGAGACAAAGAAACAGGACACAAATGACAGAAATGGAGGAAAGCAAACTACTGGATATAGAGTTCAAAACCACACTTTTAAGGTTTTTCAAGAATTTTCTAGAAACCGCCGATAAACTTAATGAGACCCTCAAGAAATCTAATGAGACCCTCGAGGTTGTGATAAAGGACCAACTAGAAATTAAGCATACACTGACTGAAATAAAGAATATTATACAGACCCCCAACAGCAGACCAGAGGATCGAAAGAATCAAGTCAAAGATTTGAAATATGAAGAAGCAAAAAACACCCAACCGGAGAAGCAAAATGAAAAAAGAATCCAAAAATATGAAGATAGTGTAAGGAGCCTCTGGGACAGCTTCAAGCATACCAACATCCGAATTATAGGGGTGCCAGAAGAAGAGAGAGAACAAGATATTGAAAACCTATTTGAAGAAATAAGGACAGAAAACTTCCCCTACCTGGTGAAAGAAATAGACTTACAAGTCCAGGAAGCGCAGAGAACCCCAAACAAAAGGAATCCAAAGAGGACCACACCAAGACACATCATAATTAAAATGCCAAGGGCAAAAGACAAAGAGAGACTCTTAAAAGCAGCAAGAAAAAGACAGTCAGTTACCTACAAGGGAGTACCCATACGACTGTCAGCTGATTTCTCAACAGAAACTTTGCAGGCCAGAAGGGAGTGGCAAGAAATATTCAAAGTGATGAATACCAAGAACCTACACCCAAGATTACTTTATCCAGCAAAGCTATCATTCAGAATTGAAGGTCAGATAAAGAGCTTCACAGATAAGAAAAAGCTAAAGGAGTTCATCACCACTAAACCAGTATTATATGAAATGCTGAAAGGTATCCTTTAAGAAGAGGAAGAAGAAGAAAATGGTAAAGATACAAACTATGAACAACAAATACACATCTATCAACAAGTAAATCTAAAAATCAAGTGAATAAATAATCTGATGAACAGAAAAAAAAATTAATTAATTAATTAAATAAAATAAGACCTAAAGAATGAGAGAGGATTAGGCGAGTGAACAGTGGCTGGTAGGGTGGGCTAGGACGATTGAATGTGGGAAATACATAAATGCACAGAGCCTGTGATGGGAAGTACTATAAACAGTACAAGGAATGGACAGAGGGGGTGTGTGGCTACAGAGAAGAGGTCCATGGAGAGAATAAACCAAACAGATCACCAAGGTTTGGACTATGTGGGGCTTTCAGCCATGGTCCAGGGAGTCACTCTCTCCCAAGGGAAACAGGTGACTGTAGAGAGATTTACACCGGACAATGGCAACAGCTGAACATTTTAATTCTCTTGGGTGCTATATCTCGGAGGAGCATAGGACAGGAATTCTTGTTCCAACCAGAGTCTGGGTCTCACTTTGAGGGAAAGTACCCAATAGCTATGAGAAGAAAGAAAGTACACAGGTGACAAACTAACCTAGCTATGTGACTCTGAGCAAGTCATGTCCCCCTTCAGGACTCCACCGCCTCCTCTAGCCACCAAGAATTTGAGCCCAACACTTTGTAGGAATTTGTTGAATCTTTGGAGATAAATAGACTCACTTTCCAGCCATGAGCTTTGTCTAGAGGGGAGCTATTATTTTCCCCTGTAAAAGATCTCTTGAAATAAAAGAACATCATTTAAAAGTGAGATCTTTGTGTAGATGGATATGTTCCAGTATTAGATGAGAAGGGGAATAAAACTACATCCAATTAAAATCTGACAGAGGGAGGACCAGGGAGAATAAAACCCTCTTGGTCTAATGACAGGACTAAATTGGGTTCTGTTTCAAATTGCCATTGAGCTTCTGAGTTCTTTAAAGGAAGAGAAAACAACCTCAAAAAAGAATGATGTGTATAACGGATTAATTTCCAGAACATTCACAAGTGCCATTTATGGTGCAAGTCTTCCTTCCTGAATTGTTTTCAATTTTCAATGGAGGGGTTATGTTGAAGCAAATAGATGAACCTGGTTTTTGAGCCTGAGTCTGAGATACAACTGTTAAGTTGGCTTAGTGGAGAAGAAACCTAAGAGGATGAGGTCAGAGGAATGGGATGGAAAACATACACATGGTGCAACTTCTTCACTCAGTTAGGCAACCTGCTCTCTGGAAAAGGACTATTAAGCCAAGACATCCTTCAAGAATGGGCTGACCAGAGATGCTTTTAGTCCACAGGGAGTTATCCTGTTCTTTCAGAGTTTGAGAAGGCTTATCAGGAGCTAGGCACACATACACATAACCTTATTCCCTGTCTCTTCTCCCCAATATTAGAGACATGGAAAAGAAGGACAGATTTTCCTTTTCTCTCTGCTCATGTAGGGATTTCACAATTTAACTAGGGGTCCTTAGAATTCTTTCTCTCTCAGTGATCAACAAGAGGCAAATGTGAGTGCTTCAACCTTAACAAGTGGTCTTAGTTGAATCTACCAGAAAAAAGAAGGTGATTGAAAGCCTCTTCTTTAGGCCCTAAAAGAAAGAGAGGAGAAGAGTGCAGATTCGTTTTCTTAGGCCTTAAAAAAAGAGAGGAGAAGAGTGTAGATTGCTTTGGCTCAGTGGATAGAGTATTGGCCTGGGGATTGAAGGGCCTGAGGTTCGAATGCAGCCCAAGGAGGAGAGAGAGAGAGAGAGGCGAGGGAGGCAGGGGGAGCGCCGCTGAGGAGGAGGGAGGAAAGGAGGCGAGAGGGAGGAGCTCTATTGTGTTGGGGGAGGAGAGAGAGGGAGAAGCTCTTTTGTGTTGGGAGAGGAGAGAGAGGGAGGAGCTTAGCAAAGGCCAGGATAGGAGTACCTTAATTAAGTTAATAACAATGTACCTACCTATAAAGTGTAAGTTTATAAAATTTGGCTCTCAAAAGAAATTTCTTTCATTGTACTGTTGATATTTGGCTCTGTTTACTAATGAGTTTGCTGACCACTGCCCTAAGGGAAAGGAGGTGGCGGGGGCGGGGGGACTTTTGAGGGGGGAACGGGAGGTAGACCAGGAACTGATAGACAATTTCTGAAGTCACAAGGGAACACCAAAGCAAAGAACATATACAAGAGCAAACCGCAAGTGAGCAAGCTTGCTCAAGGATATTCCCTCTTGCAAGCCACACACAAGGGCTTCAATTCTAGAGAATCAGGTTTATTAGAACTGCCTGCAGGAGCATTCCTTGTTCACAACCCACAGTGTCTGGCCCTCTGGGTGGCAAACATAATCTGAACACTGAGTTGTGTTGAACATGGCATAGGCTCAAACATCAAGATGATTCTTCAGCTCTTAAGCCCCAGGGACATAAAGCAACTTCTTTTTTTAATCCTCACCCAAGGTTATGTTTACTGATTTTAAAGAGAGAGGAGAGGGGGCAGAAAGAGAGAGAGATTGGTTGCCTCCTGTGTGAGCCCCAACTGGGGATTGAACCCACAACCTTCTTGGTGTATGGGATGCTCCAACTGAGACATGGGGCCATGGCAAAGCAATTTCTTGATGCCCCAGTTTCAAAGCCCACTTTTCAAGAGCGATGTCCTATAATTCTGAAGCCCTTTTCTTTCCACTGCTTCAGTAAGGCTGCAGTGGTTCAGATTTTGCCATGCCATGCAGAAACAGAACTGCAGGATTTTATTGTTTGCACAGTAAGACCTACTCTAAATACTTACACAACATATACATTTTAGTGGAATAAGCCAGAATAATAGTGCAAGTTGGTCTGCCAGGTAACTGCACCTAAACATTTAATTAGTGTATGCAGTTTTATATTAAGTTGGTTCTTAGCTAGTAAACATTTTTGGGAGATGTTTCTACTCACGGCCTTTGGCTGACACAAGGGAATAGGGAGCACCCTTTCTGAGCGTTACAATGAGTATCTCTGTGTGTGTGCCTGTATATTCTGTAGAGATAGCAGAACTGGAATCTCTAAACACATCACATGTGCAATCAAGCCCTTTCCTAAAAGCAGTTCTCTTTATTAAATTCTAGACAACAATGATTTACAACTATGCATCTTTTCTCCCACTGGAGCTGGAAAGGAAAAAGGAAGATAGAGCTTGCCCGGCCAGCCAGGTGGCTCAGTGGTTGAGCATCAACCCATGTACCAGGAGGTCGCTGGTTCAATTCCCAGTCAGGGCACTTGCCCCGGTTGCAGGCTCAATCCCCAATGTGGAGAGTGCAGATATATATATATATATATATATATATATATATATATATATATATATCCTATCTAATAAAAGACAAAAAGGGTAATTAACCGTACCTCTGCTACGCTTCCCATTGGCTAATCAGGGCGATATGCAAATTAACCCAACCAAGATGGCGGCCGGCAGCCACGCAGCTGAAGCGAGCAGAAGGCTTGCTTGCTCCAGTGATGGAGGAAGCCAAGGTTCCTGGCCTGCCACTGCCTGGCTCTGAGCCCGAAAGCAGCAATGTTTCAATTATAGAAGCTAAACAAACCCCAGATACCTGCTTTCAGCCGGCTGTGGCCTCAGAGCTGGGAGCGCCAGTGACGGCAACAATGTTCAATTATAGAAGGTAAATAAATCTCAGATAAAAAAAAAGAAAAAGGAGAGGCTGGGAGCTTCAGTCGCCAGCCAGCCTGAAACGGCCCTCAGCCCCTCACCCAGACTGG